>NC_033621.1:2271972-2441312 GCF_001540865.1 Ananas comosus
TATATGAAATAAACGAAGCGGGTAGCGTGCTACCTATCTCTCTAAAAAAAAAAAAATAATAATAATAATAATAATAATAATAAAATAAAAAATCCGGTGTCATCGTCGTCATCGCCGTTTCCCTCGCCCCCCACTCTGTAGGGAAGAAGAACCAAACAGCGCGAACTAAAAAACAAAAAAAGTGTCATCTTCATCATCATCATCACTTCGCTCCCCACACACCCACTCTCTCTCTATCTCTCCATCTCTCTCTCTCTCTCTCTCTCTCTCTCTCTCTCTCTCTCTCTTGTTCTCCCCGCCGCCGCCACCGCCATGGCGAGCTGCGGCTTGGCGACGGCGAGGGCTAGCGCTAGGGTTAGGGTTTCGGCGAGTGAGTTCCCCTCGTTCCTCCCCAAGGAGGTGGAGAGGATCAAAGACTCTTGCGCGAGAGAATTGGCCAAGAGGATCGAGCGGGTGCCCGTCAAGGTAATCGCGATGGTTTCGTGCTAAGAAGTTGTAGATTTGTGTTTAGTTCTTGCGCAATGCGGAGAAAGTGCAGCGGATTTGAATGGGTTTTTGATTAAATCAGCTTCGGTTTCGACGAAGGCTTATTTCGTTTCTATTTTTGCGTAAATTTGTAGTACCGCCTTTTTTCCTGTATTTGGTGTTAAAGTAAATCTGTAGTGAAGTACTGCGAATGAAGGAAAGCGACAATAATTTACTGTATGAAGTACAGAAAAATAGTTGTTTTGGTTGCTCTTATGGATTAATTCGCAATTGCATGTGACAGAATTGCTAATCTCTGCTGCGAATTTCCACTTTCTCAAATTCATTTCGAGCAAAATAAGATTTTGGAAGGATCAATTTTTGGTGATATTTACCATGAGATCTACTAGCATTTCTGATACTAATTCTGCTATCTTTCAGGTCAGCTTCTCAAAGAGCCCTATATTAAGTAGTTGTGTGAAGCCACTGCAGCAGCAAAGCATGGAGCCAGTTGTTCTTCTCCATGGTTTTGACAGGTATGAGCTTGTTGATGAACAGTCCCTGTTCATCGGTTTCCACAAAAATGAGCGTAAGAGCTGCTCCGACGCGGAGCAGGAATCGGCATGTAGTGTATTAGTTAAAACAAAGAAATTCCAAAGAAATACGATTTGGGCTGCTTGTATCTCTTAGCATTTCCATTAGCCCATGCTTTGGGTTATCGGTAGTTCATTTTGGCTTCCTGCTATACAGATTCTTCACTCTACCCCTTTTACGAAATGCTGTACTTACTGGTGGCCACAGGTTAAAGTTAGAAGCAGAAGCTACGCTGACAGGCGCTAAGCTTTTTGTCTCATTCTTCGTTTTTAAAGAAAACTATATTCTCTTATTAAATAATTAGACGAACTCCTATGAGCTTCGCGGAGTCATTTTCATTTGGCTTCGGTTGCAGATGATATGTTTGCGCTTTCTTGAACACTGAATAATTATTAAATCTATTACTGCTGTGTCGAGATATACATGGTTCCCTGTTCGCTACTGCTCAACTTCGATTTCCGGTCATATAGTGCTAAACCTCTTAAAGATCTTATCCTCAGTTCTTGTTTAGAATGGAGATACACATACCCGTTGCTTGAAGATGCTGGAATTGAGGCATGGGCTGTGGATATTCTTGGATGGGGTTTCTCTAATTTAGGTAGATCCCTTTTCCCATTCTTTCTACTCGCATATTTCAGTTCAGTTCTTGACCAATGAGTGATTCATGGGCTTAACGGGCTTTCTTTTTCAACTTTATTTTCTAAATATCCTTGTCCGATTTCTCCATCACTTTATACTGCTCTGTTATGTCGTAGAAACACTTCCAAAATGTGATGTTGCTGCCAAGCGTGAGCACCTCTACGAGGTATGTATATATTTTTTTTGCTATCAGCTAGCTGTAACTGTTAATTTTTTGTTTGACGTACAGAATATGGGTTGCTATTTTTCGTGCATGTCAATTATTTGCATGAAGTTATACTACAGAGTTGTTTATGATCATTCCGTGGATTTTCTATCTAATCTGACTTTGCATTTATACATCAACAGATGCATGCACTTGCATTGTCTGACAGCAAAAAGCTCCAGGCTTCTTTTTCGTTGAGCTATATTATTCCTGCTTGTTTCTATTATTCTATATGCTCTTCATTAAGTCGCATATTCCTTTTTAAAGCGATACTGCAATATTTTTAACATACTCATGCAAACAACTTTCTTGGTGCTGTAAGATCTAAACTTTGTCTATACGATATTTACATTAACTCCTGATTCCTTATTGTAGTTTTGGAGGTCATACATTAAAATACCGATGGTTTTAGTTGGACCAAGCCTTGGTGCTGCCGTTGCTATCGACTTTGCTGCCTGCTATCCAGAAGCGGTATTGCCATTTAATTTGATTATATGTTTTCTTCCCACCCATAAAACCTTAATTGAAACTTTTATACACTGACACTTAATAGTTTCTTAGATCATGCAAATAGTTCTTTTTCTTGATTTTGGGTGGACATCCCTTGGACCAGTTGTGGAAACACCTGTTCACTAGTTGCTCTTTGGCTCTTACAGGTATCAAAATTGATTTTCATTGCTGCAAGTGTATATGCTGAAGGGACAGGAAACCTGTCTAAATTACCTAAAGTTGTTGCATATGCTGGGGTGAGATGATCTACTGAATATTTTTGCATGTGTAATAGTTTTGGATTTGTTGTTAGCAGGAAAAGAATGTTATGCAAGGGTGTGTTCGATATTATGTTAATGCTTCTTTTTAGTGTTTGGTTCTGTATACCCTTCAAGTTAAGCACACAGAATTTTGCAATCTTTCAAGAGTGATTAAATCTTATGCCGCTTTTACGCTGTACATTTTTTCTAGATTTTTATGTTTCTGAATTTAATTTATATCTCTTTTCCCTTGTGTCAGATGTTTGTGTTGAAGAGCTTTCCCTTGCGATTGTATGCGACCACCTTAACCTTCAACAGTGTTCCAGCTGGATCATCCATTGACTGGACAAATGTAAGCATTATCCAATCCTTCATTTTGTGGGATGAATGGCGGAAATGAAGGTCCTTATTTGTGCATATTACATTTTTTGAAAATTTCTCATATTGTAATTATTTCTCTATCTTTTCATCTGAACTTTAATATGGTCATTTGATGCTGGAAGATCATCCCGATTTTTTCTATCAGGAAGAATAGATGATAAGGAACTTAAAAATAAAATGAAAATTTTGACCAAATCCATAGCTGCAAGCAGTGATATTCTCTTACATATTCAGGTGGGCCGCTTACATTGCCTCTTGCCATGGTGGAAAGATGCAACTGTTCATTTTATGATCAGTGGGGGCTATAATGTCATTAATCAAATAAAGCAGGTAATCAATACGTGCTCTATTTCATGCTGAAATTTGCCACAATTACCCGTGTACCTTTGACCTTTTTCACTCAAAGGCTTCCACCTGCTGGATGCGGTGAGACAATAAGAGCACTTAGATTAACAATGTTGCATTGTACTTGATGACTTCTACGTACAATGCATGTTATTCATAAGTAGACCTACAAAACTAGAAATAAAAATTATGGAACAACGGAGAAAATAGATTATAGAGGAATGGTAATTAAAAGGCAACTACCAATTTATCATCCTACTGACATACATTTGAAGGGAGTAGCCGATAGTCTTTTTCTTTCATTCATCCCTTAGGGATGAACATAGAAAAGTTCTAAGATTTTTCATATGCTTGACACTTGTTTGTTTCCCGCTACACCTCATGAGGATCCGATGAAGAAATGATATCAGCTCAATTCTCTTTCAATAGACCAGTCATTAGAGCATTTGTAATGCTGTCTCTTTTGAGAATTCTTCATCCTTGATTGTATTACCTATCTATAAATTATGCAAAATAGTTATGATATTTGAACCCAGGCCTTATTTGAAGGTGTGTACTAGTGGAGCTCTCAGCATAAGACTTGGTTATTTAAGTTGGAAGATATGGAGTCTCTGTTATTTTATGCTGTGGGCGGAACTAATTGACTTTTCTTGAAATGCATTATTTAGTGAGCAGAAAGTGCTTCAGACATGCAAACATGGTGCTCTTAGTTTGCTCCTGCCTTTTAGATAACTCTTGCTTTTTAACTGCACTTTGGAATATACAGATAAAGCATAAGAGTCTTATCATATGGGGAGAGGATGACCAGATCATTGACAAGAAGCTAGCATTGGTATGTTGACTGCCCCATTTTCTTCCCTTATGTCATTATATCCCCTCTCATTGTGCAATTAGCTCATCCAAAAAAATATTCTTTTATCTCTAGTGAGTATTATGTAGGTGAGGTACAAAGATAACAATGTTGATACTACCCAATTGATCTTAAAGAACAAATGATACTAATTTCAGCTTAGAGTTACATAAGGAAACAGTGCTTGAAACTCAATGTCATTATAATAGTGTAACTAACCATATCGAGATGCCTCTGCATAAACATGAAACTGCTCACGTGTCTTTATTTGACGGTTACCAGGAAAAAAAAAGAAGCCGTAGGAGGTAGTTAATTAATTCCATCAATTTGCTTCTAAGTGAGATTTCTATAGTTTAAAGGGCATCATTCTGATTCCTGACTCAAATGACATCACTATGCAGAGATTGCATGATGAACTCCCACATTCAGCTTTACATTATATCCCTCAATGTGGTCACATTCCTCACGTTGAGAAGCCGAAGAGAGTGGCCAAACTCATTCTTGAATTTCTCAGAGGAGATGTCACAGAAAAACAAAAACCATGGCTCTCAATTGCCTCCCCCTTCCAAATCGAGGAGGTCAGTTAGTCCAAAATTTCTTGACCTGTTTATCGGAAGATTTAATTAAGTGTTACTAACCAAGCTATTTATTGGTTAGTAGTGTAAGGGTAAAACAAATAATTGCTTCTTTTGGGCACATCATTTACTAGTTCAATGGTTGTGTATAAGTTAAAGCACCCTGTGGAAGTGTAATTGTCTTAGAGTGGTAGTTGTAGTTCTATAATTCTTTTAGATTACACAGCGTTTATGAATAATGTAAGTATTATGTTACTCTTCTCCTTGTGACGGTAGTAACCAGTTATGTATCAATTAATGGCTATTTAACATCAGCATCTGTCACTCTTTGTTAGTTGAGAAAGGTCCGTTGATGGGTTGTGTCGGATCAATCCTATTCAGGTCATAGTTCATAGTAGCGAATAAAGAGTTTTTGACTTATGTGGTGTCACATTATGCAAAAATCATGATATCCCTCTTGAGATAGTGATGTGTTGGTCATTCTCAGATTGAAATAAGGTGGGGAGAGAAAAGCCAAGCTGACATAATTTTAGTACAATTAGCCACCAAGTAGCTTTCCCAAAAAAAAAAAAAAAAATCCAATATGTTGGTCCCTGAGTGGCAATTGCTTTGCTTCAAAGAATGTAATATACTCAAATTGGCTTATTTTAAGTTACTTGTCTGAATGCTAGGCAAGCTTGGAACTGTGATTACTGCTCCTCATTGAAAATATCGTTGCTTGGGGCTTCATGCATAAGCTTACTTACAAAAATGACAGCCTCTAAAATATAAGATATTAACCTAATTAAAATAACATGTTAGCTTTTCATAAGATATTAACCTAATTAAAATAACATGTTAACTTAGAAAAGCAGGATTCCATATCTGTCCCTTTATATTTACAATAAGCTAAATTATTGAAAAAAACGGATCGAATCTCTACAACAACACATCACCCATGGGAGAACACATGCCCTGTGGTATAACCTCAAAGTCTAACCATTAAAATTTACCAAATTAACAAACACCAACATGCTAAGTTTTAAATCAAATTTTAAAGAAAGATTAGGGCAGAAAGAAAGATGGTGAGAGGGTGAGGGCTGAAGCCCAAAGCCTTTAGAAGCTGTGGTGCAGAAGCACTTTCAGTGCCATCAAAACTATTTGTGCCAGTGGGGCCTAATCCTCCTAATACACCTGCATTAGTCCCTGTAGATGTAGTTGTAGTCCCTGGTGGGCTGAATATGCTCCCAGTTGTTGGGGTGAATGTGGTGGGAGGTGATGTTGTAGTTGAGGTGTTTGTTGTGGGTGAGGTTCGTGAGGTGCTTGGAGCCCTTGCAGCACTGCAAATATAAAGGGAAAAAGAAAAGGGTTAGATTGAACCGTAGTTTAATTCCAATGTTTGAAAATCATTATCATATTAATTGCATCTGAAAAGTTATGCTTAACTATTGCTTTGTCTATTTACTCTCTAATGATCCTACATTAGTAGAGCAAATGATTGGTATGCTTAAGTTTTGCTTTAAATTTGATATTGCTGAAATCTTTATAGAACCCATAATAGGTTTTTATCTTGTGTCTTTCAATAACAAGCAATATTAATGGGCTTCAAAAATGCTATTTAGTGACATGAAAAAAAAAAAAAAGGAAAAAGATAAAGCATCTATACCTTGCATGTCCTAGTGTAGCCCATTTTGTAACCATAAATGTTTATTCACCGCGCATATGATTTATTAAATGTGTGGCATAATTTTGTGTTGAATTATATGAAAAAGCCTATTCTACATCAGTGAAATCACAAGCCAATAAGGAGTACATTAAATACATTGTTTATGTGGACGGTATCATGCTAAGAGAGGACATTATGATTGCCTGTATTCTTACAGATGATATTGGTGCTGCATAAACCAAATAGAAAAAGCATAACAGAAAAACCTGCATATTTATTTACCTTGGAGAGGCAGGATAGGTGCAACCACTTGAACCTGCATAAATAAAAAATGAAAAAGAATAAATATAAATAAACAAAAATGTATGGAGACCCCCTGGATTCTTTCGATTTTAGTTATTGTTTGAACTTTGAATTTAGAATATCTGAAAATTAATGTCTCCATTTGCGATCGAGGATTCAGTATTAATAGAACCAGCCTTTTCTTGGGCTGAAAAGAGGATATAACTGTTAAACTAAATTAATCACTGTCAAACTTTATGAGATCCCTAATTCATCTGATGAGATTAACCGAAATCAAAACAATGAGAACGGTAAAAGGGGTGCCAATAGAAAAACAAAAACATTAGTGCCCTATTTCATAATAACCTATAGTTGAGGGGACTCCCATACATTTTTCCCTCAGTAAAAAGAATAAATAGAGATAGAAAGAGATGTTCCATTGTTTTAATTTTCCTTGGTAAGTTTTGGGGACCACTAATGAGAGATATATAATAGATGGATAATGGATAGATAGAGACACAGATAGATACTGATTTGTAGATAGATTTCTTTCTGAAGCTGATAGATAGAGATAGATGAAGAGATAGATACATGGATAGGTAGATACACAGAGAGAGTATTACTTGGGTCAGTAGAGGTGAGAGTGGCTGTGCCAGAAAAGTCACAAGCCCCCTGGGTCTGATCCTTCCTCTGGTAGTAGCTGTTTGCAGCATAGGAGCAGTGGGCTACCACTGTGTTGGGGCTGTAGCATCCCCCAGTTTGCTGAATAGCACTGCAGTCAGCCCCAGAACCACATGCATAGTCCAATGCGCTTTGTAGAGCACTTGTGTTCTGATCAGACCTGCAAATGCACCATGCACCATCTTCCACCAAAAAAAAAAAAGAAGAAAAAAGGTTTGTGTTAGTATTTTGGTTGATCTACATAACTTAAGATACAATTTGCTGTCCCTTTTCTTGAGAGAATCAAATCGTATCTGTTTGTATATGCATCCTTCGATACTTGAAGTAATATTTGTAGGCATCATTCCATGGGAAAGAACAGCAAAGCAAAAACTAAACAGGAATATAACCCAGCAGGAAAGAGGAGGAGATTTGATGAGAAGAAATAAATGAAGTGTTAAAGGGCTCCAACCAAGCTCAAAAGTTTAAGCTGATAGTTAGAGAAACGCCTCACAGGTTTGACTTCTATTTGTATCTAATATGGGACCAGTATTTTTAATATAAATAGATGGGAATTAATTTACTCATTAGGTTAAAAAACAAAACTGTAATTATGTACAGTAAAGCCATTTTCTAACATTTTCCTATTAGCTAGATAATTATCACTATACTTTATGTGGTCCATGAAGAAGAGAATGTCATGATCAGATGGAGAAAAAAGAATAACTAAAGAAGAGAGCACCACAAAAAAGCACAAAAGGATCTCAAAAAATCATCAAACAAAGATGAATGTGTCACCTTTTGAATATGCCTAGAAAATTAATGGTAAAGAAGAAAGATCGAAATGAACTATTAATTTGCTTAAACATCCCTGTACATGAATTCCACTAGAAATGAAAAGAAATAATAACCATGTTGAATATATTTGTATCTCCACTGAGAAATGATGAAACTAGTAACTAAAGGAGACAACAAATATAGTAAGTATAGCTAACCTGAGCCAACAATATTGGTCACAAACAGGAGTACAAGGAGCAATGAAGCATTCATTAGTGATACAAAACTGTGAGAGTACATGTTTAGGAAATTAAACGGGGTTTGCGCAGAGAGAGGTGGTCCGTGAAACTACTAATGTAGGGATGCATGGGGGGTACATTTTGAGGTGTCTCTATCTATTGGTCTTTGACAGCCTACCTACTAAGCATTACTAAAGCACCCTGCAATGGCAACAAAAAACTTGGAGAATGTTCTGAAGAGCTTCATCTCCATTGGTCGAACGTCGCATCGGTATGTAACATTTGGTCAATGATATGGAATTGTTCACAAGTTTCACCTTACATTTTTTAAGTTTATTGTGTGTTTTTAGTTTTCTTCTTTCTCCTCAGTTGATGTGTATGGTGGTTTTGCTCACCTAGATGTTGTTTAATTGCTCTTAGCTGGTGAGCTACCTCATTTGCTTTCTTTTTGATAGTTTTAGTGAGTAGGAGGATCCCCTCAACCAATTAATGGGGAATATTGTCTTTGAAAAGGCTGTGCTGTCCCAATGAGAATATTACACATAAAGAGTATATGAATATCAAGTCAAATGTAGTTTGAATAATTTTAAGATTATGGTAGTTTGGTGCTTATGTTTATGTCTTATCTTAAGGGCTTAATATGTAAGGTATGTATGTTGACTAGATGAGATAAGGTTGTTGCATTAAAGAGTGGAGATTTTCTCCAACCCAAACTGGAAAGTTTAGACCGATGCTTGTTGAGTTGGACAAAAGATAAGAGGTTGATCCTTTTCGGTGGGGCTAGGTGTAGCGAAAAGTTTTTTAATGTAACACTTTCACCACATAGAATATTACTCAAAACTAATCGCATTATACCATACAGGATGCATGTGTTGACTTAAAGAGACCATCACCTTGTCCTGTGGCTGGATACTAGATTGGACAAGTCGCGTTCGAAATAGCGTGAGGCTGGTTGGGCCGAGTTATATTCGAAGTGGCGTTAGGCTGATTGGATCGAGTTACAATCGAGATCCGTAGGTGCTGTGTCTGTATACTTTAAATGAATTGATTGCGTATTTCTAATAGCTTAAGCTTTTGAGATTAATGGTTAGCGCCAACGATTCAACTGAATTTTAATCAATGATAGTAGGGTAATTTTAAGTAAAATAATATTTTAATTTTTTTTAATATTACTTGTGTTTAATGTCGAAGCTTTTTATTAGATGTTGCAAATCCTATGAGGAAATAAGTATATAACATAAAAGACCAAACGGACCGTGTTGACCCGTGACCTAACAAACGGACTCTGTTGAGCTCGGTTATAATTTTTTTTTTTCACAAATATAATTAAAACTATTCAATTTTTGAATAATTTAATCAAAATACTATCTATAAACTGTTGAAAACGTGTTTAGCCAATAAATAATAACTATAATATATATGCTTCATAAAACTAAGATTAAAATATAAAAAATAAATTTAGAAATTAAAAAGATTTAAAAATTAAAAATTAAGAAATAATTGGACCAGCCCCTCATTCGGCCATTACCGGGGTAAACACTATTCGGTTAAAACCGAGTTACCGAACCGAACCAGTTTTCGGTTTAAACAGTTCGATTCGATCTAAAATTAATTTTTGGTATATTCGGTTCACGCGTCTAACTTGATATCCGAACCGGTCGAATTAACGGATTAGATGAGCTAAAATATATATAATTTTTAGGCTAAAAATTGAACAATATGTTGTCCTTTAACATATAGGATTCAGTGATGAAGGTCAGTTTTTTTTTAATGTTTTGCGAACAAAAAAAAAAAAAAAACACATAATTCCCATCGAACTAATCAAAATCAGATGTTCTTTTCTAACTGAGAAAAAGCTTCAACATTAACGCACGACTGGGACTTGAAACACCAGGTAAAACCAATAATTTCTCTAAATTATGGTCCATGAGCACTCTCTTCCATTTCTTGTTGATTTAGGGCGTGTTTGTTTCATCCGAACACACGGACAGAACGCAAACTTGGATGACTACACGTGCTTTCAGGCGAGCCGCTGAAAGGAAAATCTCGATGACGAACAGTGGGGACGGAAAGATGAGCTGCGAGTTTATGGAGCTCAACTTCGTGCCGCAGAAATGCAAAGTCCCGAGCAGCCCCTTACCGCCGCGGCGGCACTATGTGCTTCTCAGGGCAGGCATACGAAAATTTGTATCTTAAGTTTGGGAATGCAGCAGACTAAACCATCAGTACAGCCACGCACATGCAACCTACAGACAGTTTCAGAAAACCAAAATGAAAAACACATGCCTGCAGGCATATTAAAATTAGCTTGCACAAATTTCACGGTGCAGTTACGGTGACAAGTAGTGAAAACGACATCCTCAATGTGCACTTCAGAAACTTTCTCCCTCAAACTCTTAACCGTATAAACAAGAAAAGCATGGTGGTTATGTCACCATCACCAACCCAACAAGATAAATAAGAAGCAACACAAAAATTTGAGTCTTAGAAGTACCAAGACCCAGATAAAACCTGATCTTTCTCAGATGACGCATTTATCTATCATATCATTCTATCTGGTATAAACTATAAGGGCCTCATGCAATTTTCTGGAAGCAGCTCCTTCAAGAAATTTAACTCCTATTTCAGAAAACCTATTTTAGAAACGAAGCCAAACGGTCAACTGACCGTTCGAAGACTCTATCACCTCATCATTTGTACAAAATAGGATCCTGAATTTTCTCAGCAGTTTCAATAGGTTCACTAACTAGTGTCTTTTCGCACAAATTCCTCAGCTTTTCTTTCATAAACTTCACTACCAATCGAGCATCTTTCGGTGAAATTTAAGAACATTTGTGTACACTCCGCCATCCCGGAGAATTTATATCAAGTTTTCAGGGGCCAAACTATAATAGAGGGAGACAATAAAACTGCAAAAAAGAATAATCTTATATGTATTTAAAGATGCTCAAAAAGGACTTTTACGAAAGAAAAACTTCAAGCCAAGGGATTTATATATCAGGGCAAAAAAGTTAAAAAACTTGTTGGTAAGCTAGGGACCACTAGTATGAAAGTAAATATCATTCATGCAGAGTCACCTAGAAAGCTTCTTCTACTAGATACTGGGTATCTCCAGAAAAAGTGAAGGAAAATTAGAGGTTACCTGAAAAAGACTGCTACCTTTATCTACTGAAAACCCACATAAATGCACCCTATCAGAAAAGTTCAAATCCGATAAAAGTATGGTGCTTAGGAATCTTTACCACAAGCCTTTTCTGATTCACAGTATCAACTGAATGTCACTGCAGTCGAGGCAGGAAATCTCAGCAAAACAAAAAAAGGAACAAATCTTTGTGATTCTTACCTTAACCTATTTAACATCCATACACTACCTAAATGAGCTCAGCAAACAAACAAGCAACAATAAGTCATTTTTCACACCCAATACTGGATAGAAAGCACAGGTAAAAGAGAGTAAAATGGCTAAGAACATTAAGATTTATGAAGTCTTACCAGCCAGCAATAATAGGATGAGGGACCAACAAGGATGGCAGGTCGAGATTGAAATTGTCCGGTTGTATTATTTCTTCTTAAATTAGAAGATGCAGTTAATGCTCGTCCACGTAGGAATGCAGCGAGTCCAACCACCTCCGCTTTTTCGGGAATATACAAGAATGTACTCTTTACTTTAATGGGAAGAAAATTACAACAACCAGCACCAACTTCACAGGCTGGCACAGATATGGCATTCCCTTCTTCTATATAGTATATGATGGCTACAATCTACACCATCTTAAACTTCTCTTATATGCTTATGCATATGAAAAGATGCAATGGGGGACAACTAAAGGTGGCCAAAAGGTCAAAAGAAAAAAAAAAAATCAATAAATTTACTATCTAGAGAGAAAAACAAAGCATCCCCTCGGGAATATTTCCGGAAACGGAAAATCCTGTAACATATCTCTGAGGAAGTGTTTTACGAGGGGCAGTCGTAGAAGTTGATGAGCCGTCAATTTTTTCTGATTGACTTTGACCATGGAACTTCCCCAGTCGGTTGACCATGGAGAATCTCTCCAAATCCTGGCACTCAAGCCGTACGTCTAACAATGAAGTCCTCTTGTCCAATCTGAAAAATAAGCAGAAAAGGAATATAAGGATGAACAGATTTTAACGTCTGATGTGATTATTAAACATAAACAGGTACTTGAATTAAGGAAAAACTGACCTATGTGCGGAGAACCACAACAAAACAGAAGATATGAAAATAACATATAAATAAATAAAGAAAGAAGAAGAGTTTCCTGATTAAGGCCCATTTATAAATGCACATACCTTATGAAATCATTTTCTAGCTTTTTGGTTCTGCCAATAATTTCTTCCACAACTCTTGACAGGAAGTTGCCTTCCACTTTCTTAGCATTCTTCTCTGTTTCAGATGAACTGATAAATGAAAAGAAAAAATGTCATTCAGAAGAGCATTAATGAAGTTTTTGTTGAAGAAGGCATAGTTAGACAGAAAGAAAAACACAGGGCAGAAATGCTATACTGTGGATGGAAGTCATATGTCAGATACTCACTCATGCTCATTATTTTGCTGCACACAAGAATAACTTCTTGAGCAAGAGATCAGGTTGCACGCATCCCCTAATGCTAGTTTAGCAACAGAATATGTCACGTTTTCATATGCTGAAGCAGCTTCTGCTTTCAGAAAAACACCTGGTGCAGCAGGTAGTAGATGCTGCATTAACTGAGTAGTCAAAATCAGCCTCTTTCGTGGTGGAGAGATTAATGGACCATCCTCGAGCATTTCAGCTTCATCTTCCACCTGTAAGAAAGACGAGGTACATAAATCATAATTATCCAAATTATCCAAAGCAAGACATTCAAAAGCAGTAAAGGACCTAGGAGAAAATAAATCTGATACTGAACGAACCTTCTCAATCAACCTATTAGCAGCCCGAGCCCAATTTAACTCTGCCATTCTGCAAGCAACATAGAATCTTTTAATTCATTTGAAAGCTCGAAACAACATAAGTATCTGACTATCCAACCACTCAAAAGGTCGAAAGCACAAAAACATGGAGAAAATTTGTTACATGTAGAAAAGAAAATATTACCTGATGCTTATTTGCCCTTGGGATCCTTCAATGACCTTGTGCCAAGATAAGGGCTCAGGCGTTGCAGCCTTGCGCTTCTTTGGCCTTGTTGGTACTATTGCGGATACCATACCTGGCTCAATGATACCAAACTGACCGCTATTAAGTTTTTTCTCTGCCAAAATATTAGTATTCAAGCTCCCAGAGACTTTTGGCAAGTTGTATTGCATGGCAAGAGTATGACCATTTCTGTAGATCCCATGCTGTTCAAACCAGGAAGGATCTATCTGAGGACTGATCTTAGGGTGCTCACTTCCCTCTACAGAATGTGACGCAGGACCTGGATTAAAAGAGTGAACACTATTCTGAAATCGTGCAATGTGCATATCCGGGGAAGATGCTTCTCTGCCAGAAAGCTGAGAAGATACGTTTACACCATTATCTTCATTGTTGCTTGAAGCAAAGCTAAGCATTTTAACCTCCGAAGGATATGCATCGTGCAAATTCCCGGCAAGTTTATTATCTACAGAAGCTTTAACAACACTATTCTGCCTCTGGTCTATCAATGAAGTATCAGAACCAAATTCAGCTCCTTTCAGTCTCTTGCCAAACCTGTCACTTGGCTCAACATCAGTACTCCTCATAGCATGCATTTGACGCAGTAAGGAGTAATCATTCTGGTCTGGATTTTGATATGTGAGATGCTTCTGCAAAGCTTCTTGCCCTTGTGATGCAATTCCTTTCTTCAAGACAACTGCCACCTTCTCAGAAGAAGGTTGCATTTCAAAATGACCCATGACTTGTCTATTTTCTTGATTTAGTGCATTTGAAGAACTAGTACCAATGTCAGATGAAGCATTTTCCCCCTTCTTTCCAAAATCATTTACCTTCGGCAATCCCCATAAATTTGCTTGTCTTGTATTATTTGCTAAAATCAGGACCTGGAGTACATCAGGGGTGAGCTTATTTGGTTGGAGACCAGCTATACGTTGAGCTGATAAGTTTGTCCATACATTCTTGAACATTGTTGGGAGACCAGCTTGCTGTGAGATGCCTGAAATAGGAGGTTGTGATCCCGACCTATTATCTACTTGCTGGTCACTTCTATTCTGAGGAAAACCAGCATTCCATTGCCTGTTATTATCTATCTCTGCTGAGTGAGACTCTGAATTCTCAAGTGCACGAGATGTATTCGCATTGTTTTGGATGCCAAAAGGGAAACCTGGATACTTGGAATTTGATTCATGCCCAGTTGAACTTGGGCTTTGTTTCTGATGCCTACAAGATGGATCGGAGGGAGTGATAGTTGGCGAGTCGACCTTATTTTGTGAACAGGAGGTTTCCTTGTAGGGTTGACCTGGCACAGAGGATTTATTATCCACATTTGCTCTTTGATAAGCTCCTTGGGTAGCATGCAGGGATTGGAATGAGTTTGTAGAAGTTTCTTGTGCCTGATCTTCATCTCCTTGCGGGAATTGACCATCCTTGCCGCTGAAATCATTTAAGGAAGTCTGATGGGCGGTGTGACCTGAAATAGGTTGCCTTTGAGATGGTGGGGCCAAGCGTAGACCAAAATTTTGCAAAGAAAAAGGCTGATTAAGTTGTCCATCAGAAGCAGCATCCCCAGCAGTAGCAGGTTTGGGTACATGGAATGTAGAAACAGCGTTGCTATTTATTGACTGGTCCATCTTTTGAAGAAGTCCAGGCATATTTTGACTGCAAATGATATTAGAATGTTCAAGAATCAAAAGATTTGCATTTTATGGAATAACTGATGCCAAAGACAACAAGTATCCGCTCATGAATCATGATACATGGAAGCAGCCAGTTAAGTAGTCTGAAAGGCATGAATAGTCATGTAACAGTGGAAAATTCCCGCCCCGCCCCCAAAAAAAGCCCCCTATGAGACTCCAATATGACTTCAATTTTCCAAAACAAATAAAGAAACGGCACATCAAGTTTTATCACCAAAGTTCTGAGGTTTTAAGATAGGTTCGGTATTCTGCATGTAACCTTTCTGTAATTACACCTAACTAGGACTAACCTTGCCTGAACTGTCTTATTCTGAGAATAGAGAGCTGCTGAGCCATCGAAGATAGATCCAATAAGGTCACTTCTAGGGATAGCACGCCTCTCTTCCGCCGGTATAGTTCTCTGTAAAATAGTAAGGTTCCATGAAAGCAAGATGGCAGTATTAGAATTTAAACCACAAAATCGAATAAATAAATTGCAGTTTGCCCTTCAGCTTTATACAAAAGTAACAAAAGATAACATGCTTACCTCTGCAAAATCCAAAGAATTGTTTGAAGCAACACCGGCAGCCACTTTTGAATGTCCAACATATCTTTTTCCCAAATTATTTGATCCCCCATCAACAGAATGTGGCATACCCTGAGAATAAAATGGTTGATTTGTAGTAGTATTTGTTACCACACTTCCCACTAAATGGTTCTGCAACATGTGCGACCCCATATTATGTTGTGTAGAGGGACTGAAGGACTTTTGGGTTGGCTGATTCTGGTTTCTTCCCAAATCTTCAGCATCCGAGGGAACCACAGAAGAATTACCTACAAAATGATTCCCATAATAGTTCTGAGGCTTACTATGTACCTTCTGATTTGGTTCCTCAACAGCTTGCAGTGTGTTTGAGTTCATGACAACAGCATTCCGATCTTCATATTGCATTAAGTTATTTCTAGCTGGCATAGTTGCCTTCCATATACTGCTATCATTATCAGATAACTTTGATGCAGTATTTCCACCTGTAACAGGGGAACGATTGGAATTGCCGCCAACTAACTTATCATTGGACTGACGAGAGACACTGTCAAAGGGCATTTTTTGCCGTGAGACCCAAACACCTTGCATACTTTGTGAGCTAAACTGCAAGCCTGCAGAACCTGAATGGCTTTCTGGTCGGAAGTGATCATTCCAGGTAGTTGGCTGCTTCTCATTGTCATTAGGTATAGATGAATGGTTTATGATAGACTGTTCAGTGTTTTGTAAATTCACACCACTCCATTGTTCCTGCAGTCCATTATCGCTGCTTGATTCCTGTAGAGCCTCTTGCATAAGGGCACTCCAGCTCCCACTATTGAGAGATGGAAGAGCATTAAAACAATCATTATTAAAAGAGTTCCCCTGACTACAGACTCCAGTGGAGCTCCCAAGAGATGCTTTCCAAGTATTATCATCATCACTACCAAACAACAGCTTCTCTTCTGTTGGGTCTAGACTAGTCATACCACCAGCAGGCCCCATCTGTGTTGTTAACTTTTCGTGTGGACTCCCAGACCACTCACTTTGATTCACTTGTTGAAAATTCCCTGTGGTGTCACTATTAATATAACTTTGCAAAGGAGCACTGTCTTGGAAACCTTTTTCTTGGAAGCTGTGCATAGAGTTTGTATTACCCTCCTGCATGTAGCCCTGTTGAAGAAAATTCCGTTCATTGTGAAAAGAGTTGGATGGATTTGAACTCATATCCACAAATTGATTGTTTGGAAACATAACTCCATTTGCGAAATTGTCTGTGGCAGGAGAACCACCAAACTGTACCTGGTTCATGCTATCAGCAAAAAACATTTGAGAGTTATGGGGTAATTTTGAATTACCTCCTACAGTATTATTTGGCCACATATAACTTGGCGTGTCAGTTATGGCCATTTCATTTGGCATTGTAGGAAAATGATCAAGGGTTGGTGGTTTTGTAGTAGAATGAAACTGGCCAAGAGAATTTTGCTGCTGAACTCCATGATGGGGCAGTTGAAGTTGCTGTTGCCGCTGAATCTGTTGCAACTGCTTGTACATCAACTGCTGTTGCCAAAGCTGCATCTTATTACTATCCTGTTTGTACCAAGCATGAACCTATGACATTCAGAGCTGATACAGAAACTTGCGATGGCCTCTTTTACAAGGCAATAAAAAGCTTCTGGAACACTAGTCTCCTTAGCAAATGTCCATGGGTCTCGTTATAAAATATGACCACTGATGAGGGTACACATCTTCAGATAAATCTGTCTGATTCAGGATAACCCACTCAAGCTGTAAAGCTGGTTTCTAGCTTGAAATTTAGCCCATCCTGCTAGATGGTCAATGACGTTAGATTGCTGCCAACAATCAGTTAAGACCCTAACATGCCACTCCCCCAAGCTAAGTCCGAGAAACACCGAGATTAAGAAACTACAAAGTAATAGATTGTCAGAAACAAAATATCTTAACCATAATAACATATCAAAACAGCAAAGCATCACGCAGACTTATTTATTTATTTATTTATTACTCTCCCTTCACCCACCCATGTTACATATAAGGCCATAGAAAGAATTTTACATATAGATTTCTAGTATACATGAGAGTTTAAGTAAACTGCAGAGACCTATAAAATATATAAAAAATGCATATTCACTGATTACTCATTAGGCTTTGTCCTTGAATCCAAGGTAAGTTGTTGATAAGACAAACACCTAGCAAACTTTCTCCAAGTATTAACAAGGGAGAAATAGAGTTAAGGTAAGGAATTGTGGAGCTTTTCTAAAACTATATTCCGAAGCGCATACCCAAACCAGCATTAAACAAACCTTGCAACAATCATAAGTGTGTTTTTGTTTCCTTAGCCTCAAGCATCGCTTCATGACTCTCAATGTCGAACCAAGACCTTCCGTTAAAGTTTGAGTTCAAAACTAGCTAATAGGTAATCCATCAAAAACCAACAAAATTCAAAGATAAATCTTTTGGACCAATTGCTGTAAAAATGTTTTGACACACGAAGTAACCACAAATCAAGTATCTACACCTTAATCCACCACAAGCAACACTCTATATGGCAGAAAATGACAAAACTGAACACCTCACTCAATGAAATCATAACAAAAGGACAACTGAGCAAAAGAACCACAAACCCTAGAACAACAACACCAGAGCTTAACGACATAAATACTCCGCCAAAGCTCTAAACTCAGCTCTTAATGCAAAATATACACCTAAAAATGAAACCTTTCCCACTCTCTCTCCCCCTCTCTCACTGATGAGTTCCCTAGACTAGCAAATTTGAGCACGAAATTCCCAATCTATGAGGTCGATCACATCAAGAGCGCAAGCTAAAATCAACACAACAAACAGGTAGAGCGGATTAAGGCGAGCTAAAGCCTAGATCGATCCGAGATGAGAAACAACGCGATTTGGGGGTTTTCCGAGGACTCACCCGACGATCGCGACCAAAATGGGATCGAAGAGATTCCGCGCCCGACCTAGGGTTAGGGTTCCCTCCTCACCGATTCCACTCTAGGGCTTCGAATTCGGCGTCGTCTCCTTCCTCGGCGAGGGAAATGGAGTAGTGGGAACGAGAGACGCGAAAAGGGGGCAAAAAAGCTAAAGCAACAACAACACACAGTGAGAGACGATTTCAACGTAGTGAGAGGGGAAGAAGCGTCCGGTTCGGATCCGAACCTTTCGGTTCGGGGGATCCGAACCTGTAGGTTCGGACCCGAACCTGAGGTGGGGAAAGGATTCCCACGCTTCGGCGATCTCGACCGTCCGATGCGGGCGCGTTGCGTCACGCCGTATCGGACGGATGGGAAAAGCGTGGGAGCCTGTCAGATAACGGCGTTAAGTGACGGCGCTCACGGCGCAGGAAACGAACGTGACGTAGCGAGAAATTTTTTTTTGTGAACCTAGTGTACCACGTCAGTATTTTTTAAGAATAAAGTCACAATAGCCCTTTAATTTTTTTTCCTAATTACAGTTTGCTAAACTAATATTTGTTTGATGCACAGAAACCTCCTAAAATGTTGTTTGTTAGTAATTATTTTGGCTCGTAAAACATGATACGGTGTAAAGGTAATATTTTCTAGTTTACTAACCGACTGTCCCTAGAGCAAGTGACAAAGGGCTTGGTTGTTGGTATCCGAGATCCAAGTTCGAATCCTAGTTGATTCACATTTCTAGCTAAGTTTATTTCTAAATGAAATAAACGAAGCGGGTAGCGTGCTACGTACCTATTTCTCAAACAAAATTTTTTTTTTTGTTCAGTACTATGTCATAAGTTACTATAACATAGCTTAAAATGTAACATTTTAATCGTCTCCGATTTCAATTTTAGCTCTCTGATAGCTCCGTCATGTAAAAGGATAAAAAAATGCTATGTTTATAAACCAGTGTACATGATGATATTTACTCTCCCCCTAGTTTACATTTTACTATCCTGGACCTGTTGTAAAATGCAGTACATGATGATATTAATCATCCCTTGTTTATACTTTATCAGCTTCGTTGAGTTGGATCAGTAAAACCTTAGTCGATTGAAGAAATATTTGTAGCTTGATTGTCACATGATATTGTGCTATGATATCGAAGAAAATTCAATCAAATGAGAGATAAGAAATATGTACATATTTGAAATTGTAATCTACTCCAGTTTTGATTAATTTTAACAGAATTTTCAATTGGCAACAGGTGAAAAACCAAGTGCATATGCAAAGAATTTGGGACTACTACTTAGTTAACTGCATTTAGCGCTTATCTTTGACAACATCTGAGATTACATCTATGTTCGATAGGCAAATCGTACAAATGACAGTGAAATCAGCATCGTATAAAGTTTACAATTAACGTAAGATATATATGACGATTTTCTATACAATTCATTAAAATCTAAATACCCCAAACAGCTTCTTAACTATAAGAGAAAGTAACTCGAACGTTTCGAAACTTAGAAACCATTTAAGCTTTCAACTAGGAAAACTTATCAATTGCTTCAACTTGCTCTATGATGGGTAAATAATAACATGCTCTTCGAGCGAAAAGAATAAATGGAAATGATTATCGTGCGTATGTTACAAAATGCAAAGCCCGATGATTTCGAAAAATGAAACAAAGTGCTAACTTCTGAGGTTGTACTTAGTACCACTCTTGTATGCATTTTGAGCTTATATATTGAATAATAAAATCGGAGACTGTATATTTCACAGATGAACTCCTTGCGCTATACATGACGATTTGCTCACCAACTTTCTAAATTACTTAACCAATTTAATTTCCATTATACTAAGAATTTACACATGCATTTGAATTAACAATATGAAGTATGTCCACAACCATATAGTAAGTAGTAACATCTCACAACTTCAATACTACTATATATATATATATATATATATTTCAAACATAAAATAAAAAAGAATAAAGAAGATATGTTATTGATTGTTTCCTTGTCTTTTCAACACAGTTGCACCACAAGTATTCATTGCTTTTTGACAAAAAAGAAGAACATTCCAAATTCCTTATGCAAATGCATTTTACTTATCTCATTTTCCTTGGCTCTATTCCCAATCACACACACGTACCCATAAACCTTTTGGAATGTTCCATGCCAAAGGAAAACAAAAGAAAAAAAAAAAAAAAACCCTTACAAAGCAGTATACGGCCACCAAAAAAGAGGGAAGAAGTGCCACGTGGCACTGCTTCATTGGCAAAATGAGATCATCTTGTGATTAGCCACCAAAAAAAGATGTATGATTACGTGGCACGACTTATCCATTGACTCAATTATGTACATGGAAAAGACACTAACATGGTGTCACGTGTCGAATGAGGTGAGAGAATGTGTTACATATGATGTGGGGGAAGCATTAGATACTGTGGCCTTCTTTTATTTTTATTTTTAATTCATCTCCCATTTACTACACTTTGTTTCCTTAAACTAATGCGAATGGAACATTGTAGGAGAGGGTGGAGAAGCTTCTTAGGGGGTGAATTTTAATCCGTTTGAAAATATTGTCACACATTCTTTTCAAATATGGAATCTAATTACATATTGAAAAGTATGGTATTTTGACTTAGCATTAACCAATTGAACTGTGCCGAGTGTAAACAGTTTCTGCAATATGCTTTGCAAAGAATCTGCACCTTTTTTTTCCTTCGAGTAATGCTTTGGATATCCTTTATGCAAGTTGTCTGTACCCGTTGATACACTAGCTAGCAGCAATTTAATTACTTTTCTTTTATTTGTCACATCAGTTAATTTTTTATCGATCATTTTAAAAGGTACAAGTAGATTCAAATAGTTAGCTTTCACACGTGCGACTTCGCACAATCATAATATCAAAAGGGATGTTTGATTTTGATATGAGAGGGATGCATATACACATGGATTTGATTAGTGGCATATATAATCCATAGAAAGATTCAAGATTGTCTCCTAATTATGAGGAATGCCTACATTGACCTGTCACTTTTTAGTACTACACTTGTTCCCAAATAGTGTTTGGGTCATTTGCTTGGAATTTTTTATATTTTAACATTTGAGGATGTAATTGTCAATTGAACCCATGAAAGCAACATCACCACTACTGAGTGACTCATAAACAACATGGTCTAATGTTAGTTTTGTAGCAATCTCGCTGCTAATAACTACATTAGAAGGGATTCGACTCAATTTTAACAGAAATATAATTCCATAAGAAGGTAGTCATCAGCTGAAAATGAAGCTCGATGCATCTATTGCAGCAAATCAAAATTTGCTGATCTATGTATCTAAATTTTTAGAAGTTCAGTTTGCCTGTTGTGTATGCGTGTGCATATGGACGCTCGTTATATATCAAAAAAATGAAAAAGTATGTATACATGTGCTTTCCACATTGTGATCAAATATTTGCAAATCTACAAGTATGCTATTTAATTAATGTTATCGTACAAAACGACTCATGAACTGTTCAAATTTGTATAATACGCTTTCATAATCCAAATTTTTATAATAGCACCAATTAAGACAAAAGATGCATTCATTTCCCACTTGGGTAAGAGCATTAAGCATGTGACTAAAAAATGACTCCCAATTTGGATACAACAAAAAATAAAATGACGTGGCGTCTCGAATCCCAATGGCCGAATCTAAGCTCCTGCTGTGTTGGAAAAGGCCACAGCAAATACTCAGATAGATTCACTAGTAAAAACGAGGAGAGAGAATTAATATTTATTAATGTTATTCCAAGAATATTGGATTATTAATATTGCTTCTTTTTTTTTTTTAAGTTGACACAATGCTCTATATATATATATTTGTTTTCCTTAAACTAGTGACATGGTGGAGGAAAATTTATGCATGCACGTACTCATTCACACATATCCTTAGCTTTTGGAGGGTATATTAATTTGAGGTCACATCCTTTGTAGTCAAATAGTTGTGAAGGAACTAAGTTGACTAATAATATCACTATCTAAAAACTGCTTGTTAATTAATTGGCAACACAATATATATAACAAGTTTAACATTAAAGCCAAAGTGTTTGGGTGAGAATCAAAGAAGGAAATTAATAAAGATGCATATTCCTATGAGATAGTTATTGTCAACCTTTTTAAGAAGATATATTATATTCTATTGACTACATGAATATTTTCTTTAATTGCACCATCCTAACAATTGTATGAGGAATTAATTAATGTTTGTGGTCACACAATCCACAAATTCATTGTGATCAAAGCGCCCAAAGGAAATACATAAAAATAGTTGCCTCCAAAAGATACACAACACTATTCTATAATCTAGATCTCATTAGAATATACATATAGTTCTTATAAAGCTCATCTTTAATCTAACTTCATTAAGTACTGTGGTTTATATATAAAACTGGATAAATTGAACATCATCGCAGATCCTCGAACTTTTAGCATATATAATCTTCAGATTGTTACAATCTAGACCACCTGCAAGTTTGAAACTAATTGAAAACTGTGAAGATCGGAGATTGTGATGGAATTAATGAAGGGCGCATAGATGTGGGAAATGGATCGGGCGCAACTAATAATTTCTCCTCAGAGGAGTCCATATATTCAAGAAAAAGCGTGTATGTTTAAGCCTCAAAAAGTATTTACAAGTTCTCTATTCCATTAATTATTCTTTTATATAAGATTATTATTCCTGCATTAGAGTATTGCTGATGTATTGACACACACCATATGAAGGTCAATGATTGACGCATGTAATTGCCAATACTGCAACAACATATATGGACAGCATTCTTAAAGTCTAAATCATTTCCCTTGATCATAAATCAAATAATCGAACAGCCTTGTTTTACTGATGAAAAGCAATAATGCTTGATCTGACCACCCCAATTAACTACTAATTACTATTAAGCAAAATAATCATTATACGTAATATATAGTAAGTTACTAAGTTCTGAGTCTTTTGACTAGTGGAGTATATTTATAAGTTTTTGAAGTTTATAGAAATATATGAAATATTTTCAATTGTAGAAGAGTAGACATACAATACCCCCACTTTTAAAGGACATATATGCAATTATACTTTTTTTTTTCCTTTTTTGCCCTTTTCTCTATGTGCTCTAATCCTGATCAGATGCCCAAGGCCCAGCCCAATTCTAAATCACATCCCAATTAGGCAAAGCCCATCTCAAACACATCCTAAATTAAGAGCTTATATTTACCACCATTTTAAAAAGTGAATCGAACAGCGATCCAGAAATATTACTAGGTCAAGCATCACTAATTCAATCAGTGAGTCAATCACTGATTGAACTAGTGGTATCAGCATGACATTATAAATATTTAATTATTATATTTATTTTTAATCTTTATTCTAGTATCATTATTAATTTTATAATATACTAATTTTTAGACCAAATTAAATAGATATAATTTTAAATTTTTTTTTACTTTTTATAAAACTCAACATATGCTAACGAAAAATAAAATCAACTAAGTTGATTTTAACTTGTTGGAATGTAATATGACTTGATAAAAAAAATATGGCCGATTTGATTAAAATCAGATTTGTTCACCAGTTCGGTGGTTGAACCGCATGTTTGAATGGTTTAAAATAACTTTTTACTTATCTAATTTAGAGAATTGAATTTGGTTTGATTTAAAATCGATTCTTTTCACCGATTCGGTGGTTGAACTATATGTTTAAATGATTTAAAATAGGAAAAACTTCAAATACCACCCTTTTAGTTTCACACTTTTTCACTTTAATACCATGCGATTTAAAGTGTATAACTTTCGTTTCCTATGATTTTATTTTTCTCTTTTTGTTATCCTCTTTTGCTAATTTTTTTCGTTAAACCAGTGACAAAATTAAAACTAAAATGTACTAAAGTGAATATTCGATAAACTATAGGTGAGTATCTGAAGTTTTTTTTGTGTATGATTTAACAAAAAGTTAACGGAGGGGTTGACGAAAAGAGAAAAATGTAATCACAGAGTACTAAGTTGATATACTTTAACCCACAGGATAGTAAAGTGAGAAATTGCCATATTTGAAGTTCACCTTTTAAAATAATTTTTAACTTATCTAATTTAGAGAATGATTCCATCTATTTTTTTAAGGGTTAATTTTATACAGGTTCTTGCAAACATAGTGAACGACAAATATATTCCTACAAAGTTCAATTTTGATATATTGTCTTTACAAAAGTTCTGACGTTTTCAAATATGTTGCAGTTGTTAGAATCTGTTAGAAAAGTTTAGTTAACCATAGGTCAAATACTTAACCTTAACTAGTTTTTGACAATTTTATTCTTTTATATTATACTGTTATGACTTCTTGAAAAATGTATTTGTGATGGCAAAATTAAAAATATAAAGTTTTCTAGCGGTAACAAATCAGATTGAACATACTTAAAAATATCAGAAGTTTTATAGAAATAATATATAAAAGTTGAATTTTATAGAAATATATTTTTTATTCGCTATATTTGGAGAAGCGGTACGAAATTATTTTTGTTAAAATAATTAATATTTACTACTAGAGCTGCTGAGCTGCAACACTTTTACTAACTCTCATCTCCTCTCCATGCCCGCTCGTTCCCTGCCCACTCGTCTCCTCNGTGAACAAATCAGAGGAAACAATAGATATCAGATCAAAAAGTTAGGGTTTTTATAGGGGGAGAAAAGGATCACCGGTGGTGGAGAACATCGGGGAGGAGCTCGTCGTCGACCTCGAGGAGGAGGAGATCATCGTGGGATCCGAAGAGTGAGTGGTAGCGAATGGAGATCGAGGAGCCCTCCGCGGTGAGCTTAAGCACCGAATCCGCTCCTCCTCCCCACGCCTCCTCCTCCTCCTCCTCCTCCTCCTCCTCGCTCCATGAGATCTTCCTCCAGGTGTGCTCCCGCTTCCCCCTCTCATGGCGCCCCGTCCACCGCCTCCTCCTCTTCCTCCGCCGCTTCCGCTCCTTCGACCCCTCCCCTGCCGCCTCCGCTCGCCTCCTCGACGTCCTCGGAAAGTCCCGCCACGTCCACCTCCTCTGGTCCACCCTCCTCGACCTCTCCTCCTCCGCCGCCCTCTCCCCCGGCCTCCTCCGCGTCGCCGCGCGCGCCCTCGGCGAGGCCCGCGAGATCTCCAAGATCCGCGACCTCTTCGCCCTGAACCCCTCTCTGTGCACCGCAGAAACCCTAAACCTCGTCGTCCGAACCCTCTGCGAGCGCAGGATGGTCGACGTCGCCATCGCCGTGGCCTCCAAGCTCCGGGCCCGCGTCGCCCCCGATGCGGACACGTACGCGCTCCTCATCGCGGGATCCTGCCGCGGCGGCGACCTCGCGGGCGCCGCGAAGCTGTGGAACGCCGCGGCCGCCGCGGGGATCGAGCCCGGGGCCGACGCGCACGACGCGATGATCCTCGCCATGCTCAAATCCAACCGCTTCGAGGACGCCGCGGCGATGCTCAAATCCATGCGCACGAGGAGGCCCCGCGACGTGGGTCTCGAGTCTTATAGCATGGTGATCACTCGGCTATGTAAACGAGGTGCGCTCCCCTACGCTAACATGTTGTTCGGTGAAATGCTTAAGAGAGGTATAGAGGCGGATGGTGTTACATTAGGAGCTCTAGTATACGGGCTCTTGGCGAAGAGGAAGGTGAGAGAGGCATATAAGGTTTTCTGCGCGGTTAGGGACCCGGATATAAGCTTATTCCATGGATTGATCAAAGGGTTGTTGAGGATAAAGAGGGCAAATGATGCAACCCAGGTGTTCAGGGAAATGCTTGAGAGAGGGTGTGAGCCGATCATGCACACATATATTATGCTTCTACAGGGGCATATGGGGAAGAGGGGTAGAAAGGGGAAGGACCCATTGGTGAACTTTGAGAGTGTATTTGTTGGGGGGTTGGTGAAGGCGGGGAAGACGCTGGCCGCGACGAAGTACGTCGAGAGGATGATGAATGGCGCGGTGGAGGTGCCGCGGTTTGATTACAACAAGTTTTTGTATTATTTTTCAAATGAGGAAGGGGTGGTGATGTTCGAGGAGGTTGGGAGGAGGATGAAGGAGGTGGGGTTGGTTGATCTTGCGGATATATTTTTGAGGTATGGGGAAAGGATGGCTACAAGGGATAGGAGAAGAAGAGCAATGAATGGGTTGTTATGATTTATAAACAATAATGAGGAGATTTGTTTTATATAATTGTGTAATTGAGATTCATTAAGGTGCTTGCTAAAATTTGCTGGTGGATGAATTGGAAGGGGAAGATTAAAGAAACATTGCAAGCATCGCAGAGGGGCTGCGGTAACTGTTGAAAGATTCCAACATATATAGACCTGTGGTGAACCAAAAAAATAAGGTGTTCGCAGCGCTTTGACTTGAGCAACCCTCAACCTCAAACTTCAAGGGTAAAGATATTGAAAGCAGTTTAGAATTTTTGGGTCTTCTGAAGTATAAAAGAGGTGTTTTTAACCACCACACTACCAAACTAGACCTAAATCTTCTTCAAGTCTGAGGTCTTTAAAAATGAGTGAGCGCAATTTGTCCAGGGTCAAATTGATCAATTTTATTCCACAATTATGGTAATGATGTTAGAAAGGATGATAACAGCTCTCGCTAGAGCTTATAATTTCAGGCCGATTAAGCACTACAAAAAGGTTTGATTCAGTGTTTGGTCCAAATTCATCTTGTGAATGCATTGGTCATCATACCATACAGGTTGGCCCAGAATGCCATAAAAAGTTTATTGTTGTCCAAACCTTGCCCGATATAGCGCCATCTTGGACCAGAGATGTGTAAATATGTTTAGGATATGGCGGAGGAGATATAGAGAGAAGGAGACGTCAAGATAGAAAAACGTGAAGCTGAGGGAGGAAGTTGTTGTATCGATGGAGGTAGGCGATAAGCAATTATTTTGAGGTGGATGTGGAATTGATTCAGAATCATAACTCTGCTCTACACCAATTGATAGCGTATGGAAAGGGCTTCGCTTCATTGGTGCGACGGTAGGGACGTATTTTTGCTTTCTTGTGTTATAGATTAACAACTTCAGCAGTAGATAATGTGATTTTTCATTATGACGCATGTTCAGACTTGTGATTTCAACTCGCTCGAAATCGGGCCAACATCTGATTCATCTGACATGCATGTAATGTTGACTCGGAAGATCAATCCAGAACTATAGACATCATGGGAAGAAAAGCACTGGGGATAAGGGCTAAAAAGCATATCAGTTTCTGCAAACCAAGTTGGGGGACCATCCTATCTGTTCTTGCCGTGCTGGACAGCTGAAAGCACTTCTTGGATTGTAGAAGATGGTTGATCTCCCTTAAATTTTCCAACTTGGTGTCCGGCTAAAATTGTCTTCAGGTGAATAACTTGTCCTTCTACTTCTCTAGTAGAAGGACAAACGAAAAAGGAAGCATCCCAGGAGCCCATTTTCCAGTAATGAGATTTGCAAAGCCATTCTTTCCGCTTCTTCTCTGGCTTCTGGAACTACTTCACTACTCTAAGAAGCTTCCGCGCAAGTATTATACAAATTAACGAGTTAAAAGTGAGCTTCTGGTTCTGAAAGCAGAAACTACAATTTGAAGCTTCTCTGTTTTGCTTAACAGCCTAAGTTGCTAACAGGATGTTTATGGAACGACCGTTTCAAGCAGTTTGTGCTTCTTCAAACAGCTCTAACGAGACAACAATTCTCAGAATCTCTGCAAAGCGCCACCTCTTCAGTAAGATCTATTTGAGCCTTAGGTCTATCACATGCAGATGACCACTGTAAGCGAGTCGACTTCATATTGTTGATTCTTCTCTTCTATTTTTGGGATTGTGAGGCAGGGTGATTCTATGTGCAACTCATTAATGTTCAGTATAGATAATTAGCGAAAGAGCAGGGGAATTCTATTTTAAAATGCTTGTTTAGTGCGGGAATCTTGTATCTTTAGTAATAATTGTGGATTTTTGGGTCGTATAGACTTGTTTGACTTTACCATGTTTGGTACAGGGAATGCTTATCCATGGTCCTAACATAATAACCAGAGATTAAGGTCCTGTTTGGTTCGGGGATAAGCGGAGATAACGAAAGTTATCTTCGCTATTCTGACAAAGAGATATGGATTCTTCCCTGATATATATATTTTTAATGGGCTCCATTTAAGGCATGTTTGTTTCACAAGTCGTTTTTAGCTGTAAATGTTCACTTCTATTGTTTGGTTTGTAATGTAAATTAAATTTGCCACTAACTCTATTTTTTCAAAATAATAAAATTGATTTTGTCCTAGATGGTGGTGAAATCATTTATATAAGAGAAAGAGACCAGGAAAAGCAATAAAGAGTTAACTGTTATAATCTTTTTATATCCTCTTAAGCGCTAGTATGAAAATTTTTATACAAGAAATAAAAAGGGGATAACTATAACTATAGTTCCAAAGTAGTCACTAACTTGCTATTAGCTAAACAATTATTGAAAAATAACTTTTAGCCTGAAGTTTAGTTTAAGTGAAAGTTAATTTCTTTATGAAAACCAATTATGGGCAAAAAAAAAAAAGAGGCACTTAGTTACCTGATTTTCTTTATAATAGAGGATTTTTCTTTTCTCTAAGCAAGAGCTAGTTATACCGGGGATAGGTGCAACCGTACAAGTATGAGTTTTCGTAGGAACAAGGGTGTTTTTTTGCTTGGATGAAAATATGAGTATAAGCTAGAACTAGAAAAATTGTGTTTGGATGAAAATGTGCGTATAAAGTGGAATAGTTGATAGTTATAAATAGAAAATAATGATATTACCCTTATAATTGAATTTAAAATTTTAAACTTATAATTTTAAATTGAAATTTTTAACTTAAAAATTTTAAATTTTTAAATTAAAATTTTAATTTTTAATTTTTAAAATTTTAATTTTAAATATNATCATATTTAAAATTTAAAATTTAAAAATACCAAATTTAAAGTTTAAACTTTAAAATTTATAATTTAAAATTATAAATTATAAATTTTTAAAATTTAAATTTAAAATAAAAATCTAAATCTCTCTCTCTCTCTCTCCCTCTCTCTCGTACCGGTGGGTGGGAACACTTGTTCCCACCTATACCCTGGTATAGGGTATAGGTCTGGGAACTATAGGTGGGAACAAGTGTTCCCACCTACCCAAAAATGTGTTTGGGTACAAGAGGGGGATAACCTTCTTATCCCCCTCTTGTATCCAATTCAAACACTAGATAAAAAACAAGAGAAATAGTGCTTGACCTTTTTCTTTCTTTTTTTTTTTTTTTTTCCTGTGAAAAACAATTTTATAGTCAATACAACGAAAATCAACTCTGTCAAGTTGACAGAATTTCACAGGAACAAGTAGAGAAATGTATAGATTTTATGAGTCCAATTTTAGATAACAATTGGATCCTCTGAAAATGACAGGTACAAATTTTTTTTAAAAAAAATCTGACCAGTAAGATTCTTGTAAGACTAAGGCTTACTACATACATAATAATGCTAGAGCAGAAATTAAAAAAAATAAAATAAAAAAGGAACCTGGATGTCTCTTGCATTATCATGCTATCTAGTAATTAAAGATGTAAACTTTATATAAAATTTATTTGATGACACAAGAATCCTCACTCTCATAAAAGAAGCTCAAAAGTTTAAGTTGAAGCACCAACTTCTACATGGGATTGCATAGGAGTACTTGTAATTTCATGACAACAACAATGGATTAAAAAGAAAAAAAGCTTTTAATCTTAATCTTTACTATTGAAGTGACATAGGATAAGCCTCCACTAATTGTCATGTTTCTAATTTTGATGCAGGGATTAAAATAGTGGACCAATCCATAATGAACAAAGAGTACAATACATGTAACTGAAAAAGATATTGCTAATTATTTGGAGAAAAAGAAAGCTTTGTAACTAGGGACTTGCTAAAAAAGCCAAACACTCAACAATATATCCAAAAAAAGTAAATCATTGTGTGGGGGTCATTTATTGGACAATTTAGCCTCTCTCTTTGGGAACTCTTTGTATGTGTATGATTTTTAAAATGTCCTTAAAATGATTCACCTGTTTGCTTCTGTATATATATGTATGCACCTGGTTTTGGATATTGCATTAATATTATGCTTGTTGTTAGGTGTAAGATCATTCTCTATATTTTGCATTGCACATATCTGTTCCTTGTTGCTTCCTCTACTCTCCTTCCTAATTAATTTATACATAGAGGGTTGCCTAGCTACCTTTCTTGGAAGTTAATGTTTTAGCCCAGGATTTAATTAATTGAATGTGCTTTCATATATATATATATATATAAACATTACTTTCAAGGATCAATTATTGTAACCAGTTTGTCTAATTCTATCGACCTAATTTTACTGTTGTAATGATATATGAGCACTGACCGTCCCTAGAGCAAGTGGCAAAGGGTTGGTAGTTGGTATCCGAGATCCAAATTCGAATCCTAGTTGATTCACATTTCTTGCTAAGTTTATTTCTAAATGAAATAAACGAAGCGGGTAGCGTGCTGTCTATCTCTCTCAAAAAAAAAAAAAATGATATATGAGCAAGTAGTGTTTCTTGTTAGGCTTGATGTTTTCATTTTATATATAATTGTTGTTTGTGGTGTCATATGATGCTTCTTTATCAGTAACAAGTAAAAACAATGTTGTGTTAATTAAGCAATTCTCTTATCGCACTCAATTTTTTTTTTTTCATCGACTCTCTTGCGTGTGGCCTCAAATTTAATTAATTAAATGTACTTTCATATGAACATAAGTTTGAAGGATTAATTATTGTAACCAATTTGTCGAATTTTATCGACTGAATTTTACTGTTGTAATGATAAATATATATAGAGTAGGGTTACCTTACTCTTACAAGTATAGAACTCTTTATACTCATAAATTATTAATGATGGAGCTTCCGAATCTACGATTTACACATTAAATATGATTTAAAATATTTAAAATTTTTAGAAAATAAATTTCATAAATTTCAAAATTATATTAAAGTCTATTAATTAAGCGGGCATAAAATGAATAGTCAAAATTGAAGAACCTTCAAAAAATAGATGATCGGATTTTTCAATTCAAAATCTGATTTTTATTTAGATAGTTAATAGAATTTTTTATAAAAAAATCAACCACTTCCGATTCTTGTTCACCGTTAAATTAGCAAGTATCTTATAACGGTTGTTAAAAATTGTCAATTTTAAGATCTTTTGATCATAAGGTAAATGATGTTGAAAAATTATAAAATTTGATTTCTATACATTTTAAATGCTCTAAATCATACTTAACGATTTGGATCGCCATTCAGAAGTTCCATTATCGAAAACGACTTATGAGTACGAAGGCGATCATACTCATAAAAGTATAGTAGCCAGACTCTTCATATATATATATATATATTGTGATACTATAACATTGATAGTATCAAGCGCTTGCATAGTACTATCGAGTTTTCGACCGTTGGATGAAAGGTTATGCGTTTAGGATGATAGTAGATTGAGTGGGTGGTTAGTTGAATAGTATGATCTAACAGATAGAAATGATCAAATAAATAGATCTAACAGTAAAAAATTTATGAGTACAAGAGGCTCTATACTCATAAGAGTATAGTAGCCGGACTATATATATATATATATATATATATATATATATATATATATATAGTNCTATTGGCTTTTCTTTTTTCTGAGGCTCTTGTTGTTTTACTCTATGTAGCTAAATTCATTTGATAAAAGAATTTAGCATGTAGCGTGCTGCCTTTTTTTTCAAAAAAAGAAAAAAGAAAAAAAAAAAACACTACTTGCTCATATATATTTATCATCACAACAGTTAAATTCGGTCCATAGAATTCGTACAAATTGGTTACAATAATTAATCCTTCAAACTTATGTTCACATATATGGAAGTGCATTTAATTACTTTTTCTTTTTTTTTTTTCCCATTTAGTTAATTAAATGCACTTCCATATATGTGAACATAAGTTTGAAGGATTAATTATTGTAACCAATTTGTACGAATTCTATGGACCGAATTTAACTGTTGTGATGATAAATATATATGAGCAAGTAGTGTTTTTTTTTTTTCTTTTTTCTTTTTTTGAAAAAAAAGGCAGCACGCTACATGCTAAATTCTTTTATCAAATGAATTTAGCTACATAGAGTAAAACAACAAGAGCCTCAGAAAAAAGAAAAGCCAATAGAAAAAAGATCGGTCCAAAAAGAAAAGCGATCAAAAGAAAATGCAAGCGACGAAACAAAAAATTTTAAAACTACAGACATCGTCCGGTCCTACAAAACTCAGTCCACTTCCTTGCCAGCACGCACACAAATACGTTGAGCAGTTAAAGTAGCGCCGTAGATAGATTTCTGAAAATAATTAACGTTATTTCTTTCGCACCAGATCACACACCACGTTGCCGCCACCAGTATCTGTGTCTTCAGGGCGTCTATCTGAGTACCCCTTCCCTGCAACCCCTCCCATTAGTATTTCTTGTGAGGCTTCATGGGTTTGTCAGTGAGAAAAACAAAAAACAACCTGTGTCAATCGAGCAAATCTGTTACTGTACTCTCTCTTTTTTTTCCTTTTTTCTTTCGTCAATTTCTCTTGCGTGCAATTAGGAATTGCCTAAATTAAGGATGGATTTGTGTTATCACAGTGCAATAATTTTTTCATACTCAAAAGTTACTTTCCACGAGTGGCTACGGAGGGAGTTAGAGAAGAGTGAGAGGATGAGCAAAAGAGTTAATAATAAGAGATTAATTAATTACATTAATTTGCGTAGACGTTCGTTTTCACGATTCCAATCCTTCGTTTGGAAAAAGAAGATCTCTTCACGGTTTTGATTTCCTCATATATAGTTTATTCTTCTCCTCCTTTTTTTCACTCTTTAATTTGGCAATTAATAAAATATGATATAATTTAAGCTGCGAAATTAATTAGAGATAATATTTTAATATTTTATATTCAACATGAGTTAGGAAGGATAGAGGACCAAAATATTCGATGGTACACAAATAAACAGATACATTAATAGGATGTTGTTTAAGCGTGACATATTGTCACAGCCAATTTTGTTAAGTATTAATGTGAACCGATCGATATTCTTCAAAAAGCTTAAACTGAGCTGGTTGAGAACGGTGTTTAAATATTTTTATTACATCTGAGCTCGAGACTTTCGCTAGACCCCATTATATGAACTTGAATTAAATGAGAAGAAATTGATAACCGTAGGAGCCCGACGTGATAATATGAACCAACCATTATTCTCAAAAGCTTAAGCTTTTATTATTTAACAAATTTCAAGCTCTCGTCGTCTAACAAGATCGTGAATTTAGTTTCTCCTTCAACATTCAAGAGATTAAGATATCATATTATATTCTAACGTGTCAAATCTTTATCTCTTCTTTCATTTGCTGATTCTATTATGCGTATATGAGTAAAAATATTAAACATATTTTGGAAGACAATTTTATTAGGAGTAGAGTTACTATACTATCAGAAGTATAGAAAATCTGGTACTTCCGACTTTTTAGTCCTTAAATCAATTTTTTGATTATTTCTAACTTTTAGATTAATATTATCATTCTATGAGGGACCGCAATCATCTCAACGGTACAATTCTTATTCAAGAGCCAAAAAGTTGTCCTTTATGCTTCCGATAGCATAATAGCTCTACACATTTTATCAGATCGATCTTTTAAAAGAGAGAGAGAGAGAGAGAGAGAGAGAGAGAGAGAGGTGATTAGTGGGAACCAATTGATGTGGTTGAAACTTTTGTGGAGAAAAAAAAGTGGTTCAACACTACAACACGCGCAGTAGTTACCAAGTGCATGGTGGATGGTGGAGGTGGTGGTGGTGGTGGTGGTAGTGGAATTAGATTTATATTTATGGGGCCATTTAATTAAGAGAATCAATATACGTACAGGGTTCATAATATATGCTTATAATATATCTTTTTAAAGGGCACATGCATATTGCGTGCCATGAGCAGTTTAACAATTCTCCACTCCTCATCTCAAACTCTTCTTCTCTTACAACAATTTAAACATCATTTATTAGAGTGCCAACTCAATGACATGTACACCATATATATACATCTCTCCCTCTCTCTCTCTCTCTCTCTCTCTCTCTCTCTCTCNGCAGCGCCGGGGCGGGGGCTGGGGCTGGGGCGAGCGCCTCTCCGGGTGGGGGCCCCTGGCGCGGCTGGCGGGGCCGAGCTGCGTGTCGGTGTGCCTCGAGTGGTGGTGGTACGAGCTGATGATCCTCCTCTGCGGCCTCCTCCCGGACCCCAAGCCCACCGTGGCCGCCATGGGCGTGCTCATCCAGACCACGGCGCTCGTCTACGTCTTCCCCTCCTCGCTCGGCTTCGGCGTGTCCACGCGCGTCGGCAACGAGCTCGGCGCCAACCGCCCCGCGCGCGCGCGCGCCGCCGCCGCCACGGCCGTGGGGCTCGCTGCGCTCACGGGCCTCGGCGCCCTGGGCTTCGCCGCCGGCGTGCGGGAGCGCTGGGGCCGCATGTTCACCGCCGACGCCGACATCCTGCGCCTCACGGCCGCCGCGCTCCCCATCGTCGGGCTGTGCGAGCTCGGCAACTGCCCCCAGACCGTGGGCTGCGGCGTCCTCCGCGGCACCGCGCGCCCGGCCCACGCCGCCCAAGTCAACCTCGGCGCCTTCTACCTCGTGGGCGCCCCCGTCGCCGTGGGCCTGGGCTTCGGCCTCGGCGTGGGCTTCTGCGGCCTCTGGATGGGCCTGCTCGCGGCCCAGGTCTGCTGCGCCGGCCTCATGCTCTACGTCGTCTGGACCACCGACTGGGACGCGCAGGCGCGCCGGGCCCAGCTGCTCACGTCCGCGCCCGCCCCCGCCCCCGCCCCCGCCCCGGACGTCGAGAAGGCCGGGGCGATGCTGATTGGCCCGGAGCCCCAGGAGGGAGGAGACAAGGTGAGCTGCTACCAGCCGCTGATCTCGATCAGGACGGTGGTGGAGATCGAGAGAGGATGATGATGATTTGTAATAATGTAATGTAACCTATCTACGACACTCTGCTGCGCTCTTACCGCGTGGAACGATATGAGAGACCAAGAGCGAGAGCGAGTATTTTTTTTTTTTTTTTTTTTTTTTTTTTTTTTTTTTTTTTGTTCTTAGGGATCAAATTAAAGTTGAGCTCTTTAAGACAACATGCATATATAATATTCGTATAAAATACAAAAAAAGAGCTTAATTTACACTTTATAATACATTTAAATAATACACTTTATAATACATTTAAAATTATTTCTCTGTTTCTTTCCCAAACATGAAACAATGAAAAGAGTTAAGGAAGTGGAAAAGAAAAGAAAAACAAAGCAAAAAAAGAAAAAGAAAAGAGTTTCACGTGCACTATTTTTTTCTTTTTTTCTTTTTTTTTTCTTTTTTCCCGTTTTTTGTTTCCCTTTTATATGGAGACGTGCGTTGTCTCTAGAGAGAGAATCCGGTAATTTTGGGAAGTTTTAGCCCCATTCATTTATTAGGAACAAAAAAAAAAAAAAAAAAAAAAATTNTTCCCACTCACTAGCTAGAAGAGAGCATATATGATAATTAATAATGGTGTCCACAAGGGGACTCTTTGCTATATTATTATGTGTGGTGTGTGGTGAGATGTTGCAGTGTGTTATACATAGCCATGGATTAAGCAGGGAGAGTTTTCCTCAGGGCTTTGTCTTTGGAACTGCCTCTTCTTCTTATCAGGTGGGTCATTTTATGTTATTTCTTTCCTTCTTTTCTTGGTTTTTTTGACTTATTAATGTTCCTTCTCTTTGATCTCCAAACTTTGGAGAGTTTATTGTGTTTTGGAGTTTTCATTTGTTTTTTTTTTTGATAAATATGTATAAAACTTAACTCAACTATCACGCATTTAGATTTAATTATGTTGAAAGGAGAGGAGTATAAAACTAAAACTTTATTAAATATTCTTGGACTAATTAAATTTCGATGGTGAATAATTTTTCACGCATTTACAGCAGTCTGTATATATAGAGGCATAAATCAAAATCTTAATAACAATAATTGAACCAGATTTAAACTTATCTCTTATGTCTAATTAACCAACAAAATATTAAGAGATAAACTTGATAGAAATAAATCTAAACTAATAAAAAATATTGGGTTACTTATCAACAAATTAGCTACCTAACTTTTTAAAAAAATTAATTTTATTACAACCTTTTAATTTATTTGATTTGAGCCAATCAATGACTTTAACTTTAAAATTTGAATGCATGGTTTAACCTTTAGGATTTAGATCTTATATTTTATATAATTTACGTAACTATAAATATACTACAATAAGCAATTAGTTTAAATTTTGCATCCAAAGAGTCATTAAATTACTTAAATCAAACAAATTAAAAGATTGGATACTAAAATCAAAAATTTTGAAAGACTGCGTATAATCGCATCCAAATAGTCTATAGTTTCTGATAAATTTTATATTTTTTTTTATTTTTATCCACTTCTCAGTGGGTTGAACATGCATTTGAAGTATATATGTACCTACACAAAACTCATGCAAAGAGCAAATGTATATATAGTGTCTACTTATTATGCAGTTTTTTCTGTTTTTTTTTTTTTTTTTTTTTTTTTTTTTTTTTTNCGAATCGCCACATTACTGTTATATCATTTCTATATTATTATTCGTTTCTTTTCTCTCTCTTTTCCCCCGTTCCTCATTTAACTTCTTTGTCTTGTCCTCTAAAAAAAGAAAAAAAAAATTGTCGCAGGAAAACGAACATGCGATTAGCAGTATATGATTCACAGATCTTCATATTTCCATCACATGTTAGGGAGCTTAAACTTCGATCACTTGTGTTCTTCAATTCCTGCAAGAAATTAAATACATGCATTAATTTCATAAGTTACTAGAGTAAATATAATTCTGTAATCTCTTATTGGGAAAAAAAAAAAAAAAAAAAAAAGGATTTCTTTTTAAATTTAAAAAACCTTGTGGGCCTAATGTTTAGAGACCACGAGTTTAGTGGGAGCCCCACTTCTCAACTAAAAGTGGACTATTTTGTGATGTGGATTTCTTTGTGGGCCTCAAAGGAAAGTGCTTTTTTTTTTTTTTGGTGAAATTACTCTATACAATGATAAAATTGCCAAAAAAAATTATTTATATCTGCAACATATCCTGTAGTTGCTGTTTAGATTTTAGTATAGTTAATTATTAGGCTAAAATACAAAAAAAAAAATTCTATACATACCCTTTTTTTTTTTCATTTTTGGTCTTGACTTTGAAAAATTTTATATTTTGTCGATTTAAAATTTCAAAAATATTTTTGTTACGACTTTAATCGAGATGACAAAATGACTAATTACTTTTACTTATTCTCGCTGTAAGAAAAAATAATTTTTCAATATATTTTTGTAATTTTTAAAGATATTTTTGGTTTAAATTATAAAAAATAGACGAAATAGTGATAGAATCGCGATGAAATGGGCTAAATACATAAACTTAAAATTTTGATAGGGTAAAATGTGATATTTTGAATGTAGAAAAAAATAAAAAATGAATATTTGCAAAAAGATTTTTTATAATTGGAAAGTGCTCTATTTATTCGGAATCGATTTTGTAGATCAAGTACACAATTTATAATATTTACGAAAAAGAGTAATATATGAAACCACATAATTAATATTGATGTAAAAATAAGCTAAACCACATACATATATTTTATTTTTTCTTGAAAAATTTAGTGAAAAAATATAAAGGATTCGGATGGTTAGGGTCAGAATCGGATTCAAATGGTGATGCCAAACTAAAAAAGCTTACCTAATTCGGATTCAGATCCTCTAACAACCCGAATCCGATGCGTGTCGTGTATCAACACCCTATTTGTTTGTTTATATTTTTTATATCAATTTTAAATTATTTTTAAAAAAATTGTAATGTATGTTTGCTTCAATTTTTTTAAATTAATTTTATTTTTATTTATTAATTTATAACTTTAATTTTTGTTCAGTACGAGGGAGCTGTTAAGGAGGACGGGAGAGGGCCCACCATCTGGGACAAATTTGCACACTCCTTTGGTGACTAATTATGATTTGTTTTATTTTTATTTTTATTAGCATTAGTTTTTATAATATTTTTTTTTTTAAAAAAAGAATCTTGTGATAATATGAGCAATTTTTTTTAAAATTTGTGAGAAAATAAATATTGTGAATAAAGTTGCAAGAATAATTATGGATATTTTTGCAGGTAAAGTGATTGATTTTAGCAACGCTGATGTCGCGGTGGATCAGTACCATCGATTCGAAGTAATTTTATTTTATTTTTATTATCATTATTGATTTTTTATGTACGTGCACATTTGTAACAACGTGAAAATTATTTTTATTATTGATTTTTCTATAAAATTTTTTTTATGAAAATTATTTTCTTTCAAAGTTTCCTTTTTTTGGATTAAAAAAAATAGAAAAATGAAAATACTACTGTACTATGAAATCTGAATTTTCTTTAGAAAACCTATTTTTCTAAAAAAAAACAAACTGAAAATATTTTTTCAGCCAAAAAAAATATTTTCTGAGATATTTTTCAAGGAACCAAACACACCCTTTAAAAAAAGGAAAAAAAAAAAAAAACTATATGTGAGACAGAATTTGGGAGGATATATATAGAGTTAGGCTCCTAAAATATCCATAATATCGAAACTTCGGTATTATAATCTTGTTTTCAATTTTAGAATATTCAAATCAACGATCTACTCCGTTAAAACTGATTTAAAGTATTTGAAGATTTTTTTTTGATATAGTTTACGCTATAATCAAATTATTTTAAAATTGTCAATTTTCAATGACTGCTATGGCTAGTTGTAGTTTAATGGAGTAGAAAAATCTAAATCTAATCAAATTTTGATAGAAAATACTTTAAACTATCTAGATCAAGGATACAACATCTTTGATCTTAAATTCAAAAGTTCTATCCTCAAATTTTAAAGATTGTTTAATCCCACCGTCCGTTTTGACATGATTTACTCACTAAGTATACGGTGTCGAAAAAAATCAAAATTTTATTTGTAAAACTTCATATACCCTAAATCTTATTTAACGGTGTAGATCGTTGATTTGAATACCATAAGATCGAAAACAAGATTATACTATCAAAACCCTGGTACTATAGATAAGAGTCCAACTTAAGGATGCAAACGAATCCGGGTTGGTGGAGCTCCCGCCCCGATCCACCCCGACAGGGGCAGTATATGGGAGAAAATAAAAGGATTCGGGACAGGAAACGGGGTAAATTTTACGATTCGAGACGGATTCGGGGCAGGAAACGGGAGAAATTTTGGCCCGCCTCGANCGAATCCGCTCCGAATCCGCCCCGCCATGATGCCCCCCGAATCCGCCCCGAAAAATATTTATATTTTAAAAAAATATTCCTAAAAAATAATGTATTTACAAAAAAAATTCAAAATACAAATAAGTTAGTACTCTCATTTCTAATATATTTGAAACTTTTGAATTTTGTTTTGAATTGTGATTGATATTTTTGATTTTTATAGTTGATATTGTTAAATTATATATATAATATTATTAAAAATTATTAATTTATATTTTGCAAAATATTAATAATATTATAATTTTATAAAAAATATTAGTTGGCGGGGCGGATTTGGGGCGCCGGCGGGAGGTGGGTTACGAATGTATTTTTTAAACCGTCACGGATTCGGGGCGAGAGGCGGGGCGGAATTTTGCTAGTCGGGGCGGGAGGCAGGGCGGGGCTCCAGACCCCAGATCCACGTTTGCATCCCTAGTCCAACTACAGTGTTTGTAAATTTTTTACCGTTATATCTATTCTTTTGATCATTTTCACCAGTTAAATTATACTATTCAACCAACTGCCCACTCAACCCAAGGGGTCTCACATCGTCCTAACCGCACATATCTTAATTGGCTAAATTACATAAAACCCTCCCGTAATAACCCGCATTTTTACTTTCACCCCCTGATATTTAAAAACATACACTTTGCCCCCTTGTAAAATGAAAAATGTGCACTTCACCTCCTACCGTTAGGATTCCGTTATAAAATATTTTTTTATGCCCAAAATACTCCTCCGCCCTCTTCCTTGTTGCTTCGCCTCCCTCCGGCTCGCCGCCTCGCCACCTCGCCCTCCTCCACTGCCTTGCCCTCGCCCTCGCCCTCGCCCACATCCCCTTCGCCCTCCTTCGCCATCTCGTCTTCGCCCTCGTTGCCCTTGTCTACCTCTCCATCAACACCCACCTCGATTTCCTCCCTACTATTGTCGAAATCGAGGGGCGGCGAGGGTGCAGGAGGAGAAGGGGAGCAGGTGGAGAAGGAAATGGAGAGAAATCGCGGCCGATTGAGGTGGAAATCGCGGCCGATCGAAGGGGCGGCGGAGGAAAATGAGGAAGAAGACGAAAATGGCGAGGGACAAAATGGTCATTTTACACACCGTAACCCCCTGTGAACATTTTTCATTTTAAATGTCAGGGGGCAAAGTATAGATTTTTAAATGTCAGGGGGGGAATGTGAAAAAGTGGGTTATTACAGGGAGATTTTTTGTAATTTAGCCATATTAATTTAATGGCAAAAAATCTATAAGAACCAATAATTTGATACTTTTAAAAGCATTGGTACTTTTAAAAGCATAGGAGCTTAACCTTTTTCTCTCCTCTCTCTCTCTCTCTCTCTATATATATATATATATATATATATATATATAATATATATATGAAATTTATTTGTGACGAGAACCAAAAAAAAAAAAAAAAAAAAAAAAAAAAAAGAGAAGAAAATCTAAAATTAATGGATTGTGAGGTATTTGGAATTGGATTTGTGATTGCAGGAAGATATAAAGCTCATGGCAGATATGGGAATGGATGCTTACAGGTTCTCCATCGCATGGTCTCGAATTTTCCCAGGTAATTAATTAAGACCACCTAAATTATAAAGTTACTGTCCTTTTCATTTTGATATAATTGGTTTCGTAGCCCACCTTATATAACGCTAGTCGACAAAACATAGTTTCGGCAAAGTTTCTATGTATCTCTATTTTTTCATGAAATCGTAAAAAACATATATATCGTGATTTGCTTATTGCGATATACAGAGCGTGATAGCACATAAACAAACAGATTATTTTCGCAATACCAAACAGAGGCTACGTGATTTGATTTTCTTCTGCTGTATATATGTATCTTTATTAAATCATCAATTTCAAATTCATTGGTATTTTAGTCACTTAAAAACTAAGGCCTCGTTTATTATTATTGTCCATTTTTTATTTATTTAAACACTAATTTTATATAATTTGATATATTAGATTTTTTTTTTTTTTTTTTTTTTTTTTTTTTTTTTTTTTTGCTGTCCTTGTTATTCATAACATCTTCTTCAAGTTTTTATTTTTTGTTGTTAAGCAACTAATTTGAATATGACAATCGCAAGCAATTTATCATCCTCAATCTCTTATACTATTTTGTGTAGAAATTTTATTTAAAAAATATAAAAATGACAACGATACCAAAGGAGGCCTAATATTTTGGTTCGTTAGAATATAAATAGGATAATGAACAGAGTCTAGGTACCAAAAAATGCATAGACATATTAATTTGTATTAACGAATCACTTATTAATTTTTAATTTTTTTTTCTTTTGATGCTAGATGGTTCTGGTGAAGTTAACCAGCTCGGAATCGACCACTACAACAAGTTAATCGATGCATTGTTAGCCAAAGGTAGCTAAAAGTAAACCACATTCGAACCATTCGAGAAATTTTGTCGCAAAATTTAGTTTAAAGTAGCGTATTCGATATAAATTATTATGCAGTTGATGAGTAAGTTTTGCAGGAATTGCACCCTACGTGACCCTGTTTCACTGGGACCTTCCACAAGCTTTAGAAGACAAATACAAGGGTTGGCTCGATCGACAAATCATGTAAGGAAAAAAAAGTAGCATTAGACTCAAAACTTATGAATTCCTTTTCTAATTATATCGTGGACGAATGTGGTGAGATTCGGCAATATAACATCCAATAGTTCCACATCAGATTAAAAAAAAAAAATCTAATTGGGAATATAAGAGGCTGCACATTCTAGTAATAATAACTGAATTTAAATATTTTGGATCGGCGGTTTTGTCCTAACAAGTTATTATTGTTAGCATGTCGGATTGTTACTGTTGATATCAGAGTTGAATACCAGCCGGAAGTGTGAGAGGTAAGTGTCATGTAGGGCAGAGTGTTACACTACTGGTTTGGTAGGAGCCGCCTCTAGAATCTCGCATCATCTGATAATTTTAGTCTGTATGTTTGTATTCGGGTATGGATATGACGTTTCTGATAGAAAATATAAGAGGCTATACACTCTAATAATAATAACTATGCTTAAAATATTTTGGGCCGGTGGTTTGAACCTAACGAATTATTATTACTAGCGGGTCGGATTGTTATAGACAACTGATTTGCGGATACAAGAGAAAATAACAATAGGTATTGATAAAAGAAATCGAGAATAAGAAAATAAAGCATGCCTTTTGTAGAAGCTGAGATGAGTTGAGCACTTCTTCTTAGAACTCTTATTACAGGTTTTATGCATATTGCAGTGCAAGTAACACTAAATTTACTGCCATTTTTCAGAGAGGACTTTGTAAACTACGCAGAGACATGCTTCAGGGCATTTGGGGACAGGGTGAAGCGCTGGATCACATTCAATGAGCCTCACACATTCGCGGTCCAAGGCTACGACGCCGGGCTCTTCGCCCCGGGCCGCTGCTCCGTCCTCCTCCATCTCTTATGCCGAGGGGGGAACTCCGCGACAGAACCGTATGTCGTAGCCCACAATATCCTTCTGGCTCATGCTGCTGCAACAGATGTTTACAGGAGGAAATATCAAGTACAGTTTGTATTGCTGGGTCCTTCTTGAACCTGCAGCTTTTCAGTTTGAAATTGGTCACTGATTTGGTCCAGAACTTGGTCTGGAATTGCAGGGAACACAGCAAGGATCAGTTGGCATGTCATTTGATGTTATTTGGTTTGAGCCTCTGACGAATAGTTCCGAAGACATCGATGCGACGCAGAGAGCACAAGATTTTCAGTTGGGGTGGTGAGATTTTCGCTGAAAAATTTGCTTGCACATCCATCAATTCCGAATTTTGCGCTTAATTCTTAAATCATAATATATTTGACTTTAGTCCAACACCACATGAAACAGCTTCTCTACTCGAATAGCAGAAGCTTAATGTTTGACAAAGTACGAACTTTGAGCTAGTCTAACCAGAAAACCTAAATGAGCTCGGCCTTCAAATTATAAAACTCAGACTTAAAAGGTTCTGCAGAAGTTGCTGAGAGGATTGTAATGTGAAAAGCTAATAGGAGCTTCTTTCAACCACTTCACTGAAAAAGCACTTCTGTAAAGTTCATCCTTTCTAAACCTAGTTTGAAATGGCGGTGGCTAAGAGGACCCGCTTTTATACTCTGGAATGTCTTGAAAAAAACTAGGAAGCAATTCCGATCCTTCCCTCTCCGATATTATAAAATGGTGGTAAAAATTGTCACCGCAGAAGTATATAAAGCACTTCTGAATTTTTTGGACCTTTGAAAGCATAAGCGTAAAAATGGATGCTTTTAACCACGTCAATACCAAACTAGGCCAGGCCCTGAAGTGATTGACATTTTTTTAACACTCAATTGATCTGACGATCACACACACTCTTGTCCTGAAACCATTTGTTGATCATGAACCGAGATTCCGGAACTAACATGAGCATCTCGAGTACTCATCTACTATACATATCCTCATTAGTAATATCTCTGAAACTCAAATGCTAAAACAGGTTTATGGATCCAATATTCTTCGGAGATTATCCGAAATCAATGAGAACAAGAGTTGGAGATAGATTACCGAAGTTTTCGACAGCGGAAACTGATCTAGTGATGGGATCCTTAGATTTTGTGGGCATAAATCACTACACCACGTACTATGCGAGGCACAATTCGACGAACATAATCGGTTTCCTGCTGCACGATACACTCGCGGATTCTGGTGCCATTACTCTCCGTAAGTCGGCTTACGTTCGATGCTTACACTTCTATTTTTACTGATGCTACATCTGTTATTCGTAAATACGATTTATTCCTTTACTTTTCTTTTCCTTTCTATTGCAAATATGCAGCATTCAAGGATGGGAAAGCGATAGGAGATAAGGTAAGATTCAAAGAGAAATGAAATGACTAACACTGTGACAAAATATAGATATGAATAATCCAATTGTAACAATTGAAATGTTGAGAATTAAATAAGAACCTTGCGATATTGTCGAGGACTCAGAACTACAAATTTACCCTTTCTGTATGAAATCAGATAAGCATTTGTTGTTCTCCAATGCAGGCAAGTTCAATATGGCTATACATTGTGCCTCAAGGGATGAGAAGCCTAATGAACTACATCAAGCAAAAATATGACAATCCACCAGTTATCATCACAGAGAATGGCAAGCACCTTTTCCTACTCATGAACTATTTATATATTGATTTTAATATTGCTACTTGTATTGTACAATCTAGTACATCAGCGGTAATTGAGGGTCCCATAAAGGGTACGCTAAGCTAAATATATCAATGGTAGGCGAAATCATCATTTTTGTGGGCTACTGTAGGCTACTGATGTGCTGGCATAGACTTGTATAGTACAATCCAATATAACAGTGGTAATTAGGGTACCACAAGGGGTACCTTAAGCATTTCTGGATCGTTCTTTTATTGTACTGTAGGGGATTAAATATGATAATAGCTATTTTTTTGCAGGGATGGATGATTCAAACAACCCTTTCAAATCTGTGCAGGATGCTCTGAAGGATGAAAAAAGGATCAACTTTCACAATGATTATCTATCAAATCTATCAGCCTCCATCAGGTAATTCAGTAACAAAGATGTTTTCATTAAACTGAACATAGATTACAATAAAAATTATAAGAGAATTAAATTCTTATCTAAAATATCTTAACTGGTTACATGATTGTCACGTGATCAATTTTCTCACAAAATGCTGCAGTGATTACAACATCAAAAGACAAAATCTCCCTGTTGGGAGTCAACTAAGAGCATTCTTTGTGATCTTTATCATGCAGGGAGGATGCTTGTGATGTGAGGGGATATTTTGTGTGGTCTCTTCTTGACAACTGGGAGTGGGCCGTGGGCTACACTTCACGGTTCGGGCTATACTTTGTCGACTACAAACACAACCTCACAAGATACCCAAAGGACTCTGTACAATGGTTCAAGAATCTATTAAGCTCTTCCTGAACTGAAGATAGAACTCAAGATCCATCCATTTAGTTGATTTAATTCATTTCACCTTTTAGACTCCGTACGATCTTCATATCAACAATAAGAAAAATCTAAAGATTGTAGATAATCCATGACCTTTTATTGTTATTCAAATTGATTAAATTGTATCTACTATTTGTATGTTTCACAAATTGATTGAATTGTATCTACTATTTGTAAAGAAGGATCTATTGTATCCAAACAGTCCAGTGATTTCATTTCATCTCTGAGCATTCAATATGATCTGAATTCAGTATAATCTTCTATACTAGCAATGAGAAGAATTTCAAGATTGTTGATTTTTCATGATCTTTTACTGCAAGCCAAATTGGTTCAATTGTACCTACTATTTTATGCTTGACAAGTTTGCATTAAAGCTACCGTAGAAGTTTTGGGCAAATGCAACTGCGGAACAAAGCTTAGCTTCAATAAGTAATACTACCCTTACAACGATAAATAATACTACCCTTACAAACTAGTTTTGCATGGTCAGGATGGTCATGGATCGCACCCGAACCTTGAATTATGCAGACCACGGATGACATCCCAATAGTCCCACATGGATTATATATGTGATGGACACACTAGAGCTAATAACTTGAGCTAATGTATTTTGGGCCCGTGATTTTGAACACAACAAGTTATTGATACTGGTGAGCTGGATCGTTACAGCATGGCCCACCTGTTTTCGGAATGCGTAAACTCCAAACCGTGTGTGGGTGTGGTAAGACTACCCTCCAATTTAAGAGAGGACGGGGGCAGGATGAAGTAAGGGTTTACGGACCTCTGAATGTACCAAGATATCCTCATAATGGTGGTTGTATAAGTATCAATAAATAAAACCAAACTAACATCAACCACCTACAAGTTAATTTCATAGCTAACTTTTTAAAGTAGCATTTCTAGGACATTTTGCGGTTAGTCTTACCAACTGTTCAACCACCAAGATTGAAAATTTTCAACTAGATCCTCAACCGAAGGCATAATAACCATCTCATTGTCCTAAATACATCAAGGACAAGCCCTAAAATTGCAGGACACCCTTACTTAAAAAAAAAAAAAAAAAAACTTGGTTACTTATTTCTCAAACCGCAGATTATCGAAATTCAGAACAAAGAATTTGAACTCATGTGGGATTATATTAATACAATAAAAACCAATAGAACGGACAAAATGTCCCTCTAGTAGTCACAGATATAAGATGCACACAGAACAGATGAGCGATAATTGAAGTTCAGCAAAAAGTACTCCAGAATCTTGCACTATTTGGTGTCAGAGCTTCTTTCCTCATTGCATACCTTATTGCCGTGAAGACCCTGAATAAATAATAATTTCTTGGTACTCGCAAAAGATAGGGAAGTAAATTGATTAATGAACCTCCTCTATGAAGCCAGAATCCATCATCTCCTTCAGGGTTGAATTATAAGTAGGGGCTGGAAAAGGTGAAAGATATGAACATGAGATAGGAAAAGAAAAAGGTGGGGTAAAAGAAAACAGAAAGATGCAGACTGTTTTCATGAGAAATCTGCATAAAAGTGAGATTAGAAATACCATGTCGATGCTAACTGGTTTTCCATCTTCTGCAAGAATTTCCACCACTGTTCCTGATTGATCAGCCTGCATGAAACAAGGGATTAGGTGTAAAATTTAACTCTTAGCCCAAGCATTCAAATGCACTTATAACTTTCTTCTTCTTTTTGGCTTGGAGAGCCTGTTTAGTGCTTCTCCTTTTTTTTTTTTTTTTGAGTCTTCATATGGAATAAAATTTGAGCTGATTGTTGAGTGCACAGCATCTCAACTGATCACATTCTGCAACTTCTCAGTAAGTCCATTGCCTATTCATATTCCAAATACCAAGCTTGGAATAAAACTAACAGGTATTTTTATGTGCCTACTATAGGTGCTGAGTATCTTAATAAGAAAAATTAAATAACTGTGTAGTGAAAATTAATCACCTCAATCTCATTCATCAGTTTCATGGCTTCAATGATGCAAACAACCTGTCCTTTCTGGACCTTATCTCCAACCTAAAACAGATAAAGGTGTCAGATGGGCATGATTTTCCATTCAGTATATTAATATCCCAGAGTAGCAGGGCACTGCATGAGAATGCTTTAAATGTAGAGAGAGAGAGAGAGAGAGAGAGAGAGAGAGAAGAAAATTGCAGTATATTCATAAATAGAAGCATCATGGGAGGCAAACATTTACATTATTTACAAGGAGAAAAAAAAAGTGCATTAAGGAAGAAGAGAGGATACGAAGGAGACGAAAATAATTGCACTACCTCAATGCATGCACTGGATAAGAAGATTAGATGCATCACTAAAGTTATCATTAGATGAAAGGAAAACAATAAAATAAAGAGAAACATAAGCACATAATACCCATGTAATGTCCATGCACAGAGTAACATAAATCCCTGCTTAGATATATGATATGTTGTTTTTATTGATTATGCATAAGGAAACAGAAATATTCAAATTTCGACAAAAAAAAGACCAAGTTTGGAAAGGTTACCTTAACAAATGGAGGTTCTCCAGGTGCTGGGCTTTGATAAAATGTTCCAGCCATTGGGCATTTCAGAGGAGGAAGTGATGAACTGCTCCCTTTCTTTGCAGTGGGAGGAGGAAGGGCCGGTGCTGCTGCTGGAGCTGCTGTAGAAGCACTTGCAGGTGGCGGAGGAGGAATGGCTTGAGGATATGAAGGTTGAGTCGGAAACATAGCTTGTGGATGTTGCATGACTATGGGAGATACAGCAGGGATAGGCAAAGCCTCTTTCTTTCTTATAACAATCTCACAGTCATTATGCTTTAACATCAGCTCAGTTACATCCTTTGAATCGACAAGCCTGTCCGAGGGGGAAAAAAAAAAACATAAAGAAGAGAAAAAATGGAAAGAATGCTTATTCATGCAGTTCATAAAGAGACCACGGAAATTTTCCTCTTCTAAGAGCGTACTAGACCTCACTATATCGGGCTTTGCTTTGTACTCGAAAATCTTTAAGATCAGAATAACTAGCAAAAGCTTAGTGCGAAATAGAGAATAAAGCAGGCTCCATTTGCAGCAAGAGACTTAACCAACAAAATAGTTTTTGTTTCTCTTGAGTTGTAATCTTCTCAATTTTCTTTAATAAACTAAAATTTCCTTTTCCTTTAACTTTGCGCATTACGATGATGAGGAATTACTTACTTTACAAGGTTTGAAACTTCAGCCATAAAAGCAGATATGGTTGAATCTGGTACTGGAGCTGGAGCACTGGATTTGTTGAGTGCCTCAGAGTAATTGGTATCAGAGGATAAACTTTCTGATTTGGTGGATTTGGCTGGCAAAGAGTTAGTCGAAACATCGACAGCAACCTTGCAAGAAAATATGGCTTAAGCAGAAGTCAGAAAAGAAACATTTGTCTATAGGATTGGACTCAAATTGCAAAGAAGAAATACCTCCTGAACCTGGGCCTTAAGAATGGGGAATCGTCTCTTTTCATGGCCCTGCAAAGGAGTTAGAGATCTTCAAAATTAAATTACAATATAGAAAGGAACGAGTAATACGGAGCAACTTCACATTAATTAACCACTTCTGAAATATAGATTATGACCTATATACTGCCATCAAAATATGACCTTTATCCATAATTTGAGTTGCTACAGCGACAAAATACCATTTTCTAGAAGTGAACTGTTACATAGAGGATTGGACTCAAGGAACTATTTTTGGGTACATGTTTTACTGCAAGAAAATGTTAAGGGGTTACAGTAGCAAGTTAATCCTTCTTTAATCTTTTCTGCTCTCGGTCTCAAATACACTGTTTTCTTTCCATCATAAATGGCGTGTTGTTTTATCCACTCAAATGTTTATCATCCATTTTAAGTGAACTTCTTTGATAATTTATCTTAGATATCAAAGTCAATTCAACAGCATTCACTGAAACTTCAAAGACGAAACTGAAACCAAGTTCACAGGTTAAGCTCCATGAATCTAAGTCACATTTCGCGGACCAATTGAAGCTCTGAGTATGAAATTGAAATTGCAGTGGAACTCCAGGTTTAAATTGCTACAACATAAACTCCTACTAAGGACTAACTGGATCATGGCTCAAACTCCAGGGACTAACTCCGTAATAGAAACAGCTTTCGCTGAAACCGACAACAAAAGCGGCTAATAACGAATTTCGCTGATTCAAATTCCAATTTTTCTTATCCACATTCACAGCTACGCATCATTTCCAGCAACCAAAACCATTGGATTCAACATAGAGATCACAATGTACTCGAATCAAACCCGAGAAAAAGAAACGCACCTGAGAGAGAGGAAACCTCCCGGATCCGGCGATTACAAGGGATCTAACATCCGAAACGGAGAGCACGGAGCTCATCGGCGCCGCCGCGCTCCGCCGAGGCGCGACTCCGCGGGCGGCGGCGGAGCACTTAGGGCACGGGATTGAGATCGACGCCATGGTGATCGCGAGGTGTGGGGCGAAGGGAATTGGGATCTAAACGCGGAGGGATCGAAGGGGAGGGTTTAAAAGGAGGTGAGAGAGGAGACGGGGAGGAGGGAGAGGGGCGGAGGGAACGAAGCGAGAGAGAGAGAGAGAGAGAGAGAGAGAGAGAGAGGGAGGGTGATGTGTGATTTGGATGGAGGTTGAGAGATCTCCGCCGTTGGTTTCGATGGATCCGAGAGTGGTGATGGGGGAGTGGGGCCCCCACATGGTATCAGGATCTCCGCCCGTGTTGGGGGATTAAAACGGATGGCACGTGCCGGCCCAACGGTACCGGATGCGGGGGCGGGCTTTTTTTTTTTTAAAAAAAAAACAAATTCTATCAAATTTATATTTATATAAACAATTATCTCCTTATCACGTGAGCATTTAGGTGATATTTTTAAATTGAACATGATAATTCAATCACCATATTTAAATATGGTGATTGAATTGCTATATTCTTTTTTATTTTTTTTATCCCTAAGTTAAAAATAAAAGACTAAAGTGTGAGTATGAACACGATAACTAAATCAGCGTGTTCAATTTAAAATTATCAATATTGCATTCACATGATAAGAAAAGGGTCATATACGTAAATATAAATTTGATAGAACCATTTATAAATTTTTTTTGAAGAGTCTAAATGTAAAAAAAAAAAAAAAAAAAAAAAAAAAAAAAAAAAAAATATTTTTTGTTCACATTGTGTGTGTGCACGCCCGAGATACCATAGGAAGGAATGTAAAACGGATCAAGAAACCCAGCGTATGGGAGAGATATCTGTAGGTATTGGTGTAAAAAGGGAGCTTGCCCGGTTCAGCACGACAGTAGGTTAGATTGCGGTCTGATACGAATACCGTACCATTTATGCCAGATTTGTCTGACCCGCTAGATTGGGCTGTACTGCACTATGTCTTCTAAGCTTGTCGCGCAACTGATTTGGGCTGTGTTGGACCGACAACTCGACCTATGGCCCGGCACGGCATGGCACGACTCGTTAGAGTAGGGATGCATAAGTGGAATTCAATCTAAGATTGTGTTTGGAACTGCTGAACTTGAAATGTGAACTCGAACCGCCTCGAGGAAGTGGCATCATCGATTAAGATTCGGTGAGGGCGCAAGCTTCAATTCAATCGGAGCTCACGACTTCGCCTTCCACTCACTTACTGTCGAGATCCGCAAACAAGTAGAGCTTGCCGATTCACGATGGTTAGAACTTTTCTTTAAAGAAAACAGATACTCAAGAGTTAGATTTCATAAACTAGAGAAAAATATACTTATCAACTGCTCTAAATAATGATAATGTAGACACATAAGTATTTAAGAGAGATAGAAAAGAAGGGATAGAAGAATAAGATTATATACTTGCAAAATCGAATGTGACTATTATTTACACTAAAATAATTAATTGTTTTGAACAGTATGATGGATCTCGCCCTTTAATGATTTTCATGAATCTTTTAAATATATAATTTGGATTTATTTATTAGATGACTCAAAACTATATTCCAATTATAGTCCCGAATTTTTAAAACTTTAAATTATCAAAGTACTGACCTTTGAATAAATAAAATTGTGTGTAAATTTATTTTGTATGATTCAGAATTTAATAAAAATTATTTTTTGAAAAAAATGAGCAAATGTAAATCAACATTTCTCAAATATTACATATTATTGGTTACAAATATTATCCATACATTTCTACCTAGAAAAGAAAGAAAAGGAACAAAAAATAAAGGGACCAAGTTGCAATATCGGATTGTACAGGTATTATGCATACATTTTCCCCTTAATAAATCACTTCTATTATGGTTTTTGGGGGCCCCACGCAAGCGGTATCTCGAAGCGATTTTGACCGCCGCAGAGATCCCAAATTCAACGGTCAAAGATTCATCGCACCGATCAGATCTAGCGACGCGTGGCACGAGATTCACCGCCCGATGTGATGGACACCGCCACGGATATAAATACGTGCGCTCCACCGTCGCCGTCTATCAATAGCTGGGTCCGATGATCTTACAATCAACGGTCCGGATTCGACCGAATGGAAGCTCAGTGGGCCCCACGAAGAGGACGGGAATCGTACGCTAACGTTGGGCTCGCTCAACCCAGATAGTTCGATTCCCGAATAAATAGACCTGAGTCATTTTAAACTAAATAACATTTTACGTGTACTTGATGGTAAATGTGCCGGAAAACCCCTCAAGTATAAAATATTCTGAAATTAGCTCATATAGTTTTATTTTTATTTTTTGATTGACGATCCTTAACTTTTATTTTTTTTTATTTGGATTTTTGTAGTTTAAATTATTAAATTCAATTTGGTCAAAATTTTAATCTATTCAACTCAAATCACTTAAGTTCAAAAAAATATTTAAAAGTTGAGGGGGTCTCAAGTAATAAATAGTTGGGCAATTGTTGAGGGGTCTTCATACGTTTCTACTGTAATTAATTAATATCTAATTATAATTAGTTTAGAGTAAATTAAAAACTTTCTCAGATCATCAAATTTATTAAATTTAATATTTTTGATAACTTTTAATATATCTAAAAAAGAAAAGTTAAAAATTAACAGCTAATAAAATAATTAAATTTTACATAATTTTTAATTTTATAAATTAAAATATACTTATTGAGAAATACTAATTAGAAGAACTCAAATAAGAAAATATTAGAGGTTACGAAAGTATTGATTTAATAAGAATAGAGTAAAGGGGTGGCTTTCAAAATATCCTATAGTTGAGGGTGTTTCCACACATTTTCACCTAAGCTTGATTTGTAGTTAATTGAGTATTAATTATTAATTGAACTTAATAAAAGCGAAACGGTGGAGAAAAGGGGCGGAGAGAGAATGAAGAAGAGGCGAGCGGTGAGATCGGAATTGGGGATTTCGCTGGCGAAGTCGATTTCGATTTTTTGCTGTAAGAACATTTCGTCTTCTTTTTTGTTTAATTTTAGCTTTTCCACTCCCAATTTGATCTTGTTCGCATATTTTCCTGCTTTTTTTGCCTGATCGATTCGTTTGATTTGAGTTCGCTTTTGAAAGCAATGATCTATTAGGGTTGTAAAAATCAGTGTCGAATCTTTCTTTTTTTTTTTGATTTGGTGTTGATTGTAAGTTTGGATCGTGGTGAATTTGACAATTTTGGGATAAGTAATTATGTTTAAGCATTAGTGTGGAGTAACTTCAAGGATGAGGAGTCATACTTAGGAAGATCATTGTTTAAGACGGAGCACCTTTAAAATTCCAATTTTTTGTTACTTTTTTTTTTTCTTTTATAAAAAAAAAAACTGTTTGTTTTTTGTTTTTAACTTGGTAAAATGGCTGTTTACTAACCAATTTTATAGTGCAGTTGTATTGTTCATTTACTGTTAATTACCTCACTTGTGTTTCTACTACTGATTTGTGAAAAAACAAGTGAAAATTTAAAATTAAGAGATCTAATTGGGCATTTGTTAAAATGCATGTTATATGCTAATTTCTTCGTTTGAAGAGGGCTAGATGCTTCCACAGTGATATGTTAGTTTAATTTAATGTAGTCATGTGAGGCTACATTTGCCGCATGTTTATTTCATATATGCTTCTTTAATCAGTAGGTTTATTTCTAGCTTCTTCTCGTTCTCTCTGTTCATTTACTCTGCGAGACAAAATGATAAAAAATGTGTAGAAATTTGTGTAATGAGCAACAAAGGGAAAGATACTGCGGAGGAAGAAACATAATGTTGTGACTATAATATCATATCACATTAAAGTTGTTAGAATTAAGTCATAGTGTAATGTCTTTTGAAAACCACAGAAAGCAATGGGAATAATCGAATGAAAAAGAAGAAGGATAATAGTAATCGTATTCTATGAAGTTTGGGTTTAGTACAGGAGCCACTCTTGCTTTAACTTAATTAGCTCAGAATGTTACTTCATGACCTAATTCTCCTAATTTTTTGGTGCGTATCATTCCTATGGGATCTCATTTATATTCTTTTGGTTTAGGTTCTATAAGCTTGGACACTGGTATTGGGGTTCCGTGTATTTTTTCTGCTCAGATAGATAGAAAGGGAGCTGTCACGATAAAACTGCTGTATCAATGATCAGCAGCTCCAACTCACACATATAACTCATATATTACTTACCTACTTATATTCATGTTTTTCATTTGGAACAATCTATTCTATTATCTTGGGAGATCGAAGTTTTATCTTGGCCTGTCTACTTGAAAGACTGGTAGAACTTGCGAATGCTACAAGCATGTGGCAGATGAATAAGTTCCGCAGAAAAATCAGGTTCTACTGGTTCATGGTTTCGCCATAATTCACTTTATGTGGATTCTGGCGTTGAGGCACTAAAAAATGGGCAGTATTAAAGAGAGATTGAGAACACGGCTGCTGGATTGGGGCAGCAGCTCTGATGATGTGGCTGAGATATGGAGTTCTATCATCACTTACTTTACTGCTATCTCCATCAGTCTTCTGACTTTCTTGTACCTTTTCTCCTTATGGAGGCGAAACATTAGTTTGAGCTGGATGAAAACTATAGCGAGATCAAAGAAGCACTCAAAGGCCAAACATAAAGCTCCCGTTGCTGCTCATGTTTGGATAACGGAATCTTATAATCGTGCAAAAGGTCTAAAGTGTTGTGTGTGCCTGGAATCTATTTCACCCGTGCAACCCCTCGGGCAGATGATTACGTCAGAACTTTCGATCCATCGCTGTGATGTTTGTGGGGCAGCTGCTCACATTACCTGCTCTCCAAATGCCCATAAAGATTGTAAATGTGTTTCTATGGTTGGTTCTCAGCATGTGATTCACCAGTGGATTGTTTTATGGGCGGAAATGGCCGATCGATCAGAGGAGACTCCTTGTTGCAGTTATTGTGAAGAGCCTTGTGGTGGGTCTTTTCTTGGTGGACCCCCTATTTGGTGCTGTATGTGGTGTCAAAGGCTAGTGCATGTTGATTGTCATTCCTTGATGGCTGGTGAAACAGGTGATATTTGTGATTTGGGACCATTTAAGCGCCTTATCTTGTCACCTCTTTATGTAAAAGTTAAAAGTGGAGCAGGTGGCGGATTTTTGAGCTCTATTACGCAGGGTGCAAATGAATTCGCTTCTACTGTTCGAGGACATATCAGGAGTCAGAGTAAGAGGTATAAGCAGCACAATAAGTTACCAGCAGATTCAGCCAATACAAACAGTGCTAATGATTCATCTTCAGAAAGCGTGGCAGATGGACATTTAACTCCTACGGCATCAAAAGCTAACGGGACACATTATGATGCGAACGGTGATCCGGGGATCCAGCATGAGAGTAGTGAAAGTGATTATAAAGAGGAGAAAGAATTGCGTCCAAGAAGAAGTTCATCATTTAATCAAATGGAGGATTCCCAGATGGGTGGGACTAACCAAAGATATGAATTGATTGATTTACCACCTGATGCGAGGCCTCTATTAGTTTTCATCAACAAGAAAAGTGGAGCCCAGCGTGGAGATTCGCTCAGACATCGTTTGCACTTTCTTCTAAATCCTGTACAGGTCAGATAATTATAAAGTACCATTTTTAATACCATCACCAGTACAAGTTAACGGCATATACACTATTGTGTTAGTTAAGAAAAACTCCCCCATGGTATAGCCTGTTTGCAATTCCGCACCATGCGATTCAAAAAATGGCACACTGCCCTGTGTGGTTACTGTTTTGGTTTTCTGTGGGGACTTACTGTTGAAGTGTTGTGAAAAGTGAGCACATGCCATTGCATTCTAATAAACACTGTACATCTTCAGAAAGCCCCTTTAACACTTTGCTATCCTTTTTTTCACGGTATTTCATAGCAGGTCTATTTGGGAAACCGAAACAACAACCGTAAAGGGGCAAAGTGCTGCACTTTGAACCATAGGATAGTAAAGTGCAAGCGAGCTATGGCGCAGTGAAGATTTGAAAGTTTTGCCTATGTTATGTCTAGTTTTTATGTTTTCTTAACAGTAGAGGCAACAATTCTTCTGGCCATGATTGCTTCACAAACTTGTCTAATGTTTTCTCCTAGGTCTTTGAGTTGAGTTCGGCACAGGGCCCTGAAGCAGGACTTCATTTGTTCAGAAAGGTACAGCACTTCAGAATTCTTGTTTGTGGTGGAGATGGCACAGTTGGTTGGGTTCTTGATGCCATCGACAAACAAAATTACGAATCTCCTCCACCAGTTGCGATTCTTCCCGCCGGCACTGGTAATGATCTAGCTAGGGTTTTGTCCTGGGGAGGCGGTCTCGGTGCTATAGAGAGACAAGGAGGTCTATGCACGATTTTGTACCACATAGAGCATGCTGCGGTCACCATTCTTGATAGGTGGAAAGTAACAATAGAAGATTCACAGACAAAGCATGCCCGCTCCATAAAATATATGAACAATTATTTAGGTAAATTAATCCCGAGCTTCTAAGGGTGTGAGAAGTAATTTTTTGAAAATGCTTATCTTGCTTTTGTGGTAGGGATCGGGTGTGATGCAAAGGTTGCTCTTGACATTCACAATCTTCGTGAAGAAAACCCTGAAAAGTTCTATAACCAGGTAGGCTTCTGCATTTTTTTGTTTGTTTCCTGAGATGACCGGAAGCTCCAAACTGCATTTTTTTGGCTTTCCCCTCTACCGAGTCAAAGGAAATTAGCTCTAAAAGTTTAACTTTTATGGCGCAGTTCTTAAATAAAATGCTTTATGCGAAAGAAGGGGCGAAAGCCATCATGGATAGAACATTTGCAGACCTGCCTTGGCAAATCAGATTGGAGGTAGATGGCGTTGAGGTGGAAATACCTGAGGTGCGTTTTATGTGCAGTTCATCCTCTTTCTCGGTTTTTCTTTTCTTTTCTTCTTTTTCTGGGTTGCATTTGATCTCCACCTGTGCTTTAGTAGGCATGTTCATAATTTTGAGGTCCATTGCAGGATGCTGAGGGTGTCCTTGTTGCGAATATCGGAAGCTACATGGGTGGAGTCGATCTGTGGCAAAATGAAGACGAGAATTATGACAATTTTGATCCTCAGTCCATGCACGACAAGATGATTGAAGTCGTGAGTATCAGTGGAACATGGCATCTCGGGACGCTTCAGGTAATCAGATGGCTTTCAAAGCATAAATTTTTTCTTTCCAAATGAAGAATCATTATGGTTGTGCTTGTGACGGGGAACTGCATTGGCAGTCTGCAGAACTGCAGTGTTGTCCACAGCTGGGCCAAACAGCCGGCTCACTCAAAGCCTATTACTCTACTATATGTTGTCTATTAAACCAATGAAATTCTGCGTGCCGAACTAGGTTGGACTTTCCCGAGCTCGGCGGCTGGCGCAGGGGCAATCAATAAAGATTCAGCTGTTCGTGCCCTTCCCTGTTCAGGTCGACGGCGAGCCTTGGTTCCAGCAGCCTTGCACATTACTGATATCTCATCACGGGCAGGTTCTACTTCTGATTATTCATATTTACCGATGATATATTGCTAATTTATATTACGGTAAATTGCAACTTTTCACCTTAGTTTCGTAGTTCCACGCCAAACAGATCTTATAAATGAGTCCAAAATTTGCATGCATGTGAGAATCTGAAGGTCGAGAACCTCGATGCAATTTACCGCCTATTCTATTGTTCAGGTTTCTCATCTTAATCTTACGCTACTCCACTGCTCCTCCCTCAGGCTTTCATGTTGAGAAGAGCCGCGGAAGAGCCTCTCGGTCACGCCGCCGCGATAATTACCGACGTTCTTGAAAACGCCGAGACGCGCAGCATCATTACAGCTTCGCAGAAGAGGGCCCTTCTTCAAGAAATGGCTCTAAGGCTTTCTTAGTGCTGCATAAATTTTTGCCGCGCGGAAACACAAAGAAACTAAAACTCATATACTCAAATCCTATCTCTTGCCTTTATCTGAGGTTCATTGAGCACACAGTATAGAATCAAGTGTTACAGGTTTTGTACATATTTTTAAGTTATTTTTTGTCAAATTTTAGATGGTTTTGGCCTTTAATAGTTGGTATAATTAAAGTTATATTGCTTGTAATTTTATGATGCGATCCTTTACTTTTTGCTATTGGCCTAGTAGGACCCTTTTTTTGTGTGTGTGTGTGGAAAGAGTACATTATGGGGATGTGATTGATGAGATTTCTAGTTAAAGAAAAGTTATATTAAATGATTTCTAGTTAAATGGAAAGTAATTGTTGTGGTAAAATTTATGGAGACCCCTTCAACTATAGGATATTTGGAAATGCAATTTTCAACTATTTTTCTTGTACCTTAATGTATTTTTCTTTTCTTTTTTTAAAGGTTTATTTTTTATTCTTTTTGTTTACTTTTTTTTTCTTTTTGTCAAATAAATTGTCAACACTTTCTAAGCTGGTGGAACTTCAAATGATTGATAGATAGCTACAAGTAAATTTAGAAAATAGTTTAAAGTTTATATAATTGAAAATTAAGTTTTAATAAGTAAAAAAAAAGAATTTTTTTAACTAATGGACTTAGAAAATAAAAGTATAAAAATAGTCCGCTAAAAAAATTATTTACAAAATTAGATCTATACACTGAATGAATTATAGTTTTCTAAATATGGTAAATTATTTACCCTTTTTTTTAAAGGATTAAACTATTTTTAGTATTTAATATCATATATTTTTTTAAATTTGGATATAAAAATAAACAAATTAGAATAAAGCGGTAAATCACTCATCGCTTTTAAAAAGCGGTAAATAATTCACCGCTTTTATCAATTTTATAAATAAAAATTTTGGATACCTATCTTTATATTTAAAAGTTTTTGTAGGCGTAATCGTCCAAAAACTCCAAAAAAAAAGTTATAAAGATCTCGAAAGTTCTTAAGTTCAATGTCTTAATTATTTATATTTCTAGCTGAGTTTATGTTTTATAAAAGTAAATATTATCTGCAAATAATTCTCATACTAGAGATTTTGAGCTATATTTGACTCGATCAAAACATGCAAGGAGGTGAACGAATTGTTCCATTTGGCACGGTCAAAAAATGACCAGTTCACCCAAAATCATGTGAGTTTTTTTTTTTTGTTTTTTTTTTGGTTTTTTGGTTTTTTTTTTTTTCTGGGGAAAGGGGGGTAAACATGTGTGTTGAAATTGACCATTTCTCAATATTTTACCCTGTCATTGATCGTGCACGATTTAATTTAAACGGGTGACGTGTTTTGTTTGAACTCCTTATTTGGATATGTATGCAAAAAAAAAAAAAGAAAGAAAAAATAAAATCAGGTTTGGTGTCATGTTTATTTTTTATTTTTTTAACAATAATTCTACATATAATTTTATGTGTTGGAGTAAATATTTTCTTATTTATATAAAAGTAACTAGCTTATGATGTACCTAGCTAAATGATATGTTGATATATGATATTTTATTTTCAAAAAGAACTTAGAAGTAACAAAAAATTGCTTTCAAATTTTTACTTTTGTTGCCAAATAAACACTTTAAATAAAAGAAATTGTGAACAATTTATTGTCTTGCTCTTACACCTTTTGATATACAAAATTATTTAAAAATAAAAAATAAATACAATACTTAATGAAGCCTAAAAATGGTTCCTTTTGATCAATCCTGAAGTTTAGGGCATACACACTTTGCCATCATATAATTTTAAAAGTTATATTTTATTATACAAATTTGTCATTAAATAGGAAAATAAAATAGGCTAATTCATCTAGTCTGAGGTGGTTGGACGACATCTCTGAGTTCCCGTCCAAATTCCTAGCCCAACTTCACTAGGCGGGCAGCCGAAGAGGCACTAAACCGATAGTCTTTTGTGGGAGATGAAGGATTATACAACTGCTGCGATCAATACTTCTAAAGTTGCCAGGGAAACCCAAAGACCATGAGACAACTTTTGGATTCATCTTGTATTATATGTGGACCATTTTCTAATAAGTGTTAGTGAGTAGCCTTTGTTTGGTTGGGGGTTAAGGGGTGGAATAACCCTTAACCCCCATATTATTCCCAAACATCCCAAAAAATGGATGGGGTTAGCTAACCCCACCTCAAATGGGCTATCTCGGGTTAGCTAACTCCACCAAACCCCAACCAAATACTATTTTCTTTTCATAATAACCCACTATTCTTCTTATCCCACTTACTCCAACAAAACATTATTTTTCACTTTTCTGGACTAACTCCAACCCCCAACCAAACACAAAAATACTCTAATCCCACCTTAATCCTGAATTTAACCCTATTCCTGGAATAACTAGTTTTTCCTTAACCCCGAACCAAACGGTAGTCAGGATTAGTGGGTGAGTTGATACAGGCTCGTTATCGGTTGAATCAGTGTACTATGTGTGTCTATAAAGGAGGGTTGGCTAAGACCAAAAGAGAGTAGAGAGACTGTATTCGTAATTTTTGCTTCTAAATAATAGTACTTATGTTTTTGGCATAATGTATATTCCTCTCTCCCATTTTTTTTGTTTGCACTTAGTCTTTGAGGGCGCAAAGGTCCAGACTAGCAAAGATCGAGACAGTCTTGCCCATCTTTGAGTAGGAAGGCGAGCGCTGTACGGGTTTTGACAAGCAAAAATCACTAAATTCGTGACACCCAGCTTTAAAAGTAAACAGTTATGTTTACTTCCGCATCGTTTTCAGCCGTAAAGTATCTGAATCGAAAGTCGACACAGTTAAATATGATCTATGCTACTTGAGATTATTTGGTACAAAAAAAGGAGTTAGGCTATAATACTTCTAAAACTAAAAGGTCATACTTACTTTCGCGTCGATTTTGATCATGGAGTATCTGAATTGGCGATCAATGCTGTTAAACTTAATCTACGCTATTTTGAGCCCATTTGATAAATAATATTGAAAGATTATAAAATTTTAATTTTTAACACATTCAAATAATCTTAGATCATATTTAATAGTAACCATTGTCCATTTGGATGTCCCATGGCCGGAGACAAGGAGCAAGCAAACCGTCTAGTTTATTTTTTCTAAAGTTTTCTAGCCATACCTATTAAATGAGCAGGGCTACTGTGCTATTAGAAGCACAGCAGTCCTCGCGCTCCTAACTTTTTAACTACCCATCAATTTTAATGAATGGTTAGGATGAGAGATAGGAGAAATTGATGAGAAATTGGGTGTCTCAATTGTTTTTCTTTTTAAATTTCTCACCAATTTTTATTTTCTCTCTTATTGTAATCACTCATCAAAATTGATAGGTTGTTAGAAAGTTAAGAGAATAAGGACTGCTATACTCCTAATAACACAGTCGCCCTACTCCCCATAAAATAGTATATTTTATAAACCAAGAGACACTAAAATGCAACATTTTTATTATGTTATGGTCCCCATATTGTTTATTATTATTTTTTAATTTGTACAATGTAAACATGACAATTAAATAAAAATTAAATTAGAAAATAAAATGGAATAATTAATAGAGCACCGAATTGAAACGCACCTAACCTTAACCGCAATGTTAGTGATGTATCCCAACTAAAGTAGTAGCCCATGTGATGCACATGGCTTGAGATTTGGTAACAAGTCATTTGCATCAATCCAAAAAAAAAAGGCAAAAAATTATAATTCAATCAAAGATAGCTAAAAGTAATCGTTTTAATCCAGTTTCTGTTGTTTGCAGATGTCGAAATAAGTTATCCAATAATTATTTATTCGGTGTAATAGTTAAAACAAAATGATTTTATTTTGACTGATTGTATTTAGAGTTGATTAAGAACTTAACAGTCGGTATTCAAAGTTTTAAGTTTGAAACCTAATTACTTTATAGTTCTAGCTTAATACATCTGAATATAGGAGTCCGGCTGGGGTACTATCGATAGCACTGAGGATTTGATACTATCGAGTTTTCTACCGTTAGATTTAACCCTTTGATTAATTTTATCCGTTAGATTATACTATTCAACCAACCACCCATTCAATCCTAGAGGGCTCACATCATGCTAACCGTATATTTTTCAATCCAAAAACTAAAAAACTAATAGCATCAATGGCTTGGTGCTATTAATAATATCCCAGCCTAATTCCTGAATATAGTAAGTTGCAATATCTTATAGTAGCATAAAAGGACATTTTACCCTTTACATGAAAATTATAGGAAAAACTTCAAAAACCTCCCATGTGGTTTCGTAGTTTCTCACTTTGCCCCCCTGTGGTTTAAAATGTATCAATTTGCCTCACTGTGGTTTTGTTTTTCTCTTTTTCTTATCAATTTCATTATTTTTTTTCCTTAAATCAGTAATAAAGTTAAAATTAAAAGGTACTAAAGTGAATATTTGATAAATCTAGATGGGCATCTGAAGTTTTTTGTATATAATTTAACGAAATATTAACGAAAAAGCTACCGAAAAGATAAAAACGAAACCATAGGGGGGCAAATTGATACACTTTAAACCATAGGAGGGCAAAGTGAGAAACAACGAAACCACATGGGGGGTTTTTGAAGTTTTCCTAAAATTATATGGTAGCAAAATTGAAAATCCAAAATGGGACAAAGTGGATCCATGAGAGGCGTAAAACTTCAGTGGAGAGTTTTCTGACAAAATTTCGTTGAATAGCTTTCGATCCGTTGTCATATATCAATTTTGTCTCAATCCAAAAATCTGTTGAGTATTTTTAATACCAAAATCTAAAAATAAAATCTTAAATCTTAAACAAAAATATGCGCAAATTTGTATACGTTGGTGATTTGGTGCCATTTCCCATCATATGCACTGTTAAATTATTCTTTTCATTAATATTTTAGGATTAATTTTATATAGCTTAATGTAAATATATATCGAATAGAAAATATATTTTTATAAAGTAAAATTTTTTATATTTATTTTCATAAAAGTCCAGTAATATTTATATATACTTTTCTGATTTGTTACCGAGTAATTTTTATTTTTTATGATTAATTTCATACAGGCCCCTTCAAATATAGTACATAAAAAATATATCTTTACAAAATTAAACTTTCATATGTTGTTCCTACAAAAATTTTAATGTTTTCAAATATACTCCTCTGGTTTATTACCGTTAGAGAACCATTAGAGAATCATTTATATTTTCAAATATATTCCTCTGGTTTCAAAATATTTTCATATATATTTGCTATTTACTATATTTGCAGAAACTTGTATGAAATTAACCCTATTATTTAACAGAGGATAAGTGAAATGACATTTTTGTCATCACAAATATATCTCTCTAAAAGTCCCAATAATTAAAACTATGCAGAAATATTTTTTCAAAAATTTTCAACGATCATCTTCTTTCTTATGCCATCATAAATAATATAAAAGCAGTTAAAAAAAAGCTTAATTTATCTCATTCACTAATACGGATTAAGTATTTTATTTATGATTAACTATGTTTTCTAACGGATCATAACAGTAGGAGTATATTTAAAAATATTAGAATTTTTATTGGAATAAATATAAAAAGCTAAACTTTGTAGAAAATACCTGCTATTCGATATGTTTACAGTGAGCCGTATGCAATTAATCTAATATTTTATCCACCTGTTCGATCTACTCGCTTCTGCAGTGGTCAAAATTCAAATTCTCTTCCACTTCTTCTATATACATACGCCCTTAAAACACACACACAAATTAAAACAAAAAGAAAAAAGAAAATAAAATTCTCGATGCCAAACACATTTTTATTTGGTCTTCTATTTTAACCGACACGACCCGTACACGACGACAAAGTCTAAGAACAGACACAATTTATTAGATATGGACTTGGACTTTGCAGTGTGGTTTGGAATGATTGGGATTGATTCCCACAACTGTGAAAATAGCTTTGTAGTTGTAGGACCATTTCTGTGGAAAGCTACACGAGGATCGCTTCTTCCTCTTAGCTCTGTTAAGTTTTCATAAATCAGCAAGCGATTTCTCTGCATTGAAGCAGTTTGTCAGAGACTTAAGAAAAATTTTAGCCTGACTCAAGTTCTTGGCCGAACTTCATTAAGGGATCGTTTGGTTGTATGTAGTTGTAACTGTATTGTATTTATAACTGTACGTAAATACAAATTCGGTGTTTGGTTTGATGTATTTATTTCAACTGCTGCAGTAGGAACTACAGGAGGAGGCCCAACTATAGCAGTTCGAATTACGCCCAAATTGACCGCAGTTTCAACTGCCGCAGTTAGAGAAAGTAACTTTAAATAAAAGATATACTTACCTACTCAATAATTTTTAAACAAAAATTATTTTTCTTTTTTTTTTTTTAACATTGGAGATAATCTCACCATCGTATATATAAAATTATAAAATTTTAAAAATTATTTATCAACTGCATGCAACCAAACAAATTATTTATAGTTACAGTGCTTTCTACTACATTCAATCAAGCAGAATTATGTAGTTGTAACTATTGTATTTTCAACTACATACATCTTTAACTACAGTACATTTATAATTACATCTAACAAAATGGCCCCTAAGTGAGCAACTAAAGAGGCATTATTTAGGAAGCTTCTATGAGAGATGAAATATTTTGACACTGCAGAAGTTAAATGCCTCAAGAAACGGTCTCATGGAAAATCTGAACTCATGAGCAATCTTTGAATTTACTTTGCATTAATGTAGGCAGCTTTCTTAATTTGTATCATATCGGGATATAAATAGGAGAATGGCTGAGGTAAAAGTCGATAAGGGAGAGTGCATCTGTAATTTCTGGTTTCAGATAATAGAGTACTTAGTTTTTAACAGAACCTCTATCTCTCTCTACTCTGTCTTTTGCACTTAGTCTTCAAAAGCTAGTAGGTTCAGACTAGTCAGATCGAGACAGATTTGTCCATCTTCAAGTAGGAAGGCGAGACGCCACACGAACTTTTGCGAGTAAAATCACTGAGTCTGTGACAAGGCGCGTGTATTAGCCTTTTTGGTAGAAGCATTTATGTTTTTTAATATGCACACACACACACACACACACACACACACACACACTAATGAAGGAGTACGAGCCATCGCTACTCAGAACCTGCTTATTTTGTATGTAATTACAAAAACATGTAATTAGAAAGAGCACTACTATCTACACATCCAATCAATACCAATACATTAAAGGGCGAACCGAAAACTCGCTCCACAGTGCGTCCGCGTTTTAGGTTCCAGTCTCTCCGCATTTTCCGCTCCCTGTTTTCGGTCCTTTATGTCCGCCTTTTCGCTTCCCCCTCTGGCACTGTACCTCTTCCTTACCTCTCCTCTCCGCGTCTTTCCGCTGGCACTGTACTTCTTCCTTACCTCTCCTCCGCGTTTTCGGCATGTGGGCCCCTTGCGCAGCAGCTTCTCCCTCTCCCTTTCTCGCGAACCCTATGTTCTCCTACCGTTACCGTCTACGCAGATCCGCCGCTTCCCCGGAAATTCCTCTCTCCCTGGACCGTACGCCTGTATCTACCCAAAACGGCGCATTTAATGGCGCCGCGCAACTCCGCTGGCACTGTACGTCTTCCTTACCTCTTCTCTCCGCGTTTTCGGCACCTCTCCGCGGATTCGCTGCTTCCCCGAAAATCCCTCCCTCCCTCGCCCGTACGCCTGTATCTACCCAAATCGGGGCATTTAATGGCGCCGCGCAACTCCCGTCGGTGCATTAAATGCCACCCATCAACCCGTCGCTTCGCCGGAGATGGTTTCCTCCCTTCGCCGTACATGTTTGTATATTATAGATCTGGGCATTAAATGCCCCGCCGGATCCGCCCCTTCTCCGGAGATCGCTCGCTCTCTCCGGGCTGGGGATCATCCTGATCTCCACTGTACCTTCACTGTCGCGTCGTCCCGCTGTCATCTCAGGATGGTGCGCCGCTGTGAGCCGGCGCCCTTCCCTTGCTCTCTTCGCTTCTCTTTTGGTTTGTTCCAATGCTGGTATGTATATATATAGACTGTTGGCCGGTAAGTTTTGATGCCCAGCAAAATTTGGTTTCCTACCTTGCAATCTTTTCTTGAGAGTGGTGCTGACGCAAGAAAGGAGGTCGGGTTCTCTGGAGGTTTCCTTGCTTGCTTCCTATTTTGATGTTCTCTGTCTATGTGCATGCCTGGATTTGCTGATGTTTGGGTGCTTCGATGTTTGGTCGCGGTCTTGCACGCGGTTCCTGCTTCGCTTCCTTCTCGCTTTTCTTTTTTCCATCCGCAATGGCATGGCAGTCGAATGGCTTCCGAGCAATTGCTGCAGCCTGCGAGCAAGGCAATGATGATATCGGCAATACTTGAAATCTATCTTACCTTTATCCGCAATGGCATGGCAGTCGAATAGCCTCAGGGTGATCGCTGTAGCCTGCGGCTATTAGTGCAGAAATCCGGTCCATATAAATCTGAGCCTTGCATTATGTTTTCTCATATTTTTGGTTTCCCCTTCCTGGCTTTTGTCTCAATTTGTTTTTTCCCTAAATTTAACAATCCAAAGTTTTTTGCTGGCCATTAAAAATCTGCGTACCTCCGCCAGTCATTTCTACTAGCTTTCCTTACTCTTTACAATTGCCTTCTGGGTTACAAGTATTTGCTTTATACCTTGAATATGTCCAAAAAAATAGTTGCCGGTAAGCTTACAAGTATTTTCAGTGTATCTTGATTATGTCCGAAAAAAAAAGGCCCTCTCGATGTGCTTCCTTACTTTCTGCACTAATTGCTTGGGTATCTATATAGCTGTTTTTATTTCTTACAAAGGGACTGAGAATCTATAAACAAGCTCTAAGAAATATCTACCTTGCAATTGGCTCTGGAATTTAGCCATACACTTCAGGTCTTTGGAGCTACCTACCTTGCAATTGACTCACACATTCTCGACTAAGTCCAGAGCTAGGAGATATTGAAATAGGCCTACTGTTTTTTGTTTGTCTTATTTGTTGTATTTTTTATGGTTAAATTGTTCACTGCTTACAGTAAACTTGGGCCCCATTGATTTTGAATCCTGGCTTCACTCATATTTCTTAATGTACCTCACATACGACCAGGAATGGATGCTTTTCACTACCAATAAATTTTGGATTAGCTAAAATAACTTAGCCTTAGGTATTTCTGAGGCACTTTTGTTGCTGAACTGATCAAGTCATAGACTCATCATCATTTCAAGGCATTTCAGTTTGTGGTATGCTCAGAATGGATGTTTGGTATTTTCGTTTTGGCTTAATCCAAAGAAAATAGCCTTAGGTATTTCTGAGGCACTTTTGTTGCTGAACTGATCAAGTCATAGACTCAATGGTTATGGTGTTGCTTAAGCTCATTTGGGAATAATTAGAACAAATGTTTATTTATCCATTAATCTTTACGGAACATGTATGTCTATGTTTGGCAAGTGCATATTGAAGATTTGAATCCCTACTTAACTGAGGAAGTACTCTATTTTTTGTTGAAACTTTGGGGCTTTCATTACCTGCCAATAACCTTACAAACAGTTGTATTACTTTTCTTTTGAACTGCCGTTGTTGCATTTTGGGGATGAAAAGAAAGAAATATTCTGGTTGGATACATTGCTTTGTTAGATCTGCACACTCTTCTTTGGGTTGGATACATATCTTTATTGGATCTACGCACTCTTCTTTGTCGTTGCATTGTTGTAGAATTGCCATGCTGTTTCTTTTATCATGTTTTTACTTTCTTCACTGTTATTTGTGAGGCCGGGAAGTTCTTCGAAATCTCCACTTCTTTGCTGTTGCTTTCGCTGGTTTTTCATGCAAGGTTGTGATGATATAAAGAACTCTACTGAATATATTCGTATTGGCATGGCATGTTGAACAGCTCCGGGGCTGCATGTTTGCTTTTGTTGCAAGTGCTGGGGAGTTTTTAAAGTACCTTACCTGTTTAGTTTTCCTTTTACCGATCTTTCGTTCGAAGCTATGGTGATAAGGAAAACAGTACAACGTGTCGCCTGGCCCCGGGGCAATCGCTGCAGCCTGCGAATATTATTGTAGAGATCCCCACAATAGCTATCATGGATTTTTGCTTAGAGGATCTATAAATCTGAACCTTGCTTATCTGTTGTTATCGTTTTCTTCTTCTTTCTGTCGGCTATGATCATTATCTACTGTGACCTTTTCCTTTTCTTTGTTCTATTTTGGGCTTAACTTTCTTCATTACCTATTGTTCTCTTTTTCTTTCCTTCATTTTTTTTGGGGCTTAAGTTTTTTTCCGGCAAATGGTTTTGTTCCGTCGGGCAAATGGTTCTGTTCCGTCGAGCTATTTGTGCTGCTTTTGCTGGTCTGCTTTGGTTTCGGCATCGCGATCTGAGTGAAAAAAAGAAAGAAAAGACTTCTTAAAAAATGACCACATTTTTTACTTTGTTGTTAATTTTTTTTCCTTACCTTAGTTGTGTCGAAATATGGTGTACTCAATGGTTGCTTGGCTAACCTATTCTTATCTCATTGTTTTGTTCCGTCGAGCTATTTGTAGTGCTTCTGCTGGTCTGCTTTGGGTTCGGTATTACAATCTGAGTGAAAAAAAAGGAACCTTCTTAAAAAATGACCACATTTTACTTTGTTGTTAATTTTTTTTCCCTTACCTTAGTTGTGCGGAAATATGGTGTGCTTGATGGTTGCTTGGCTAACCTATTCTTATCTCATTGCTCTTTGCTCACAGATTGTCTGGTCCGAGCTGTTGCTGCTGAACATAAAATTCCAATTACGAGCATCTCGGCTGACCTCCAGGTGGATACATGTGCATATGTATATACATATTACATAAATATGTGGTGGTTTATAAGTATGTATGTATGTATTGTTAACATTCTTATCTCATTGCTCTTTGCTCGCAGATTGTCTGGTCTTGCTCGCAGATTGTCTGGTCCGAGCTGTTGCTGCTGAACATAAAATTCTAATTACGAGCATCTCCGCTGACCTCCAGGTGGATACATGTGCATATGTATATATATATTACATAAATATGTGGTGGTTTATAAGTATGTATGTATGTATTGTTAACATTCTTATCTCATTGCTCTTTGCTCGCAGATTGTCTGGTCTTGCTCGCAGATTGTCTGGTCCGAGCTGTTGCTGCTGAACATAAAATTCTAATTACGAGCATCTCCGCTGACCTCCAGGTGGATACATGTGCATATGTATATATATATTACATAAATATGTGGTGGTTTATAAGTATGTATGTATGTATTGTTAACATTCTTATCTCATTGCTCTTTGCTCGCAGATTGTCTGGTCCGAGCTGTTGCTGTTGAACATTAAATTCTAATCAGGAGCATCTCCCCTGACCTCCAGGTGGATACATGTGCATATGTATATACATATTACATAAATATGTAGTAGTTTATAAGTATGTATGTATGTATTGTTAAACTATGTATCAGTTTACCTTTTTTCTAAACTTCCTTATATAAATATATATATGTGGTCATCTACTTAGGCTATTTTTTGTTCTGTCTTTTTTGTTGGCTATGATTATTATATATGTATCTCTCTCTTCCTCTCTTGATACATATATATATATATATATATATATATATATATAGAGAGAGAGAGAGAGAGAGAGAGAGAGAGAGAGAGAGAGAGAGAGAGAGAGACCCGTCTCAACTATGGATCGTATGTCTGTGTGTATATACATATATATACTTATCAGTTGATTGTTTTTTGGATTTTTTTGAAGCTTTCACTCAGTTTACACATTTTCCTTTCTTTTTTTTTGTAACATTTATTTATTTATAATTTGCATTTATAAATAGATAAATATACTAATTTGCTTGCTTTTTTTAATTTGTGTTGTTATATTTGCTTATTAGGTTAGAAGGTTTATTAGATTTAATAAGTCTACAAGTAATTATAGATAACAAAGTTCGTTGAATTTACTATACAATTTAATAGAATAACAATTGATTAAACTTATTTAATGCATATATATATATATATATATATATATATATATATACCTCTCTACTATAGGCCATTTGAAACAAACCCCTCAGTTAATATTGTTTTGGCGAGATTCAAAATTCTTTTTTCTTTAACTTGATTTATTATATTTAGTAATTAAATTACAAGGTTTATTAAATTTGCTGATTAATTTCGTTCCTTCGTTGTTCGAACAGAAAGAAAAATTTTTCGGCCTTCGAATTACACTCCTGTCCGTTCACTTCGAAAAACAGCTAAATATCTATGTATCTTTTTTGGATTTTCTCTACTATTCGCTTCACTATCCAATTAGACTCTATGCATTGATGGTTTTCTTTTGTTTTTGGGCCTGAACTAATCTTTAGTAGCACAAATATAATTTACCTATGTATCTTTTTTGGATTTTCTCTACTATTCGCTTCACTATCCAATTAGACTCTATGTATTGATGGTTTTGTTTTGTTTTTGGGTCTGAACTAATCTTTAGTAGCATAAATATAATCTTTAGTAGCACAAATATTTGTGCTATTTGTTTAATATTTTTTATTGTGTGTTTATTGTAAATTTTTCTACCCGCCGCGAAGCGCGGGTACTTAACTAGTAAGGGATCTAAATCTTATACTTTTTTATCCAAGAATCCGTAATAGAACATAAATTTATAGATTTTATTATTTTATTTTGGCATGCCATTATATGTTAAAATCAAAAAAGCCAAACAACTCTTAACTGGTTTGAGTCTTACCATGCTCGACAAATAAAAAAAACATGTGTAGGTAGTAACTTAAAAAAAATAAATTAAGTACTATACATAAGCGCCACTATTTTTGCTTTAAAATTTGGATTTGTAGACTTAGTAATTAAAACTAGTTTAAATTTAAAATTATCTACAGATCAGATAAATTCAAAATATTTTTTACGTAAAAATTAAACGTTATGATATTTTGTCGGTGAATAAAAAAAAGTTTCATTTCAAATTATCTGCAAATGAGGGGGTCTCCTTATAATTTTACCAAAACATGAAAAATAATAAAAAAAATGTTCCCAAGGTAATGAGATTCTTCGAAACCGTGTGAGAGCGCGCCAGCTCAAATCTCTCCTTTCACCCCTTGACTTTTTTTTTTTTTGGTTTTGAAAAATTATTTTCTTTTTTTTTTTTTTTTTTTTTTTTTTTGGTTTTGAAAAATTATTTTTTTTTTTTTTTTTTTTTTTTTTTTTTTTTTTTTTTGGTGTATTAATTTCGCATCTCTATATATGTATGGTTCGTTCCTCGAACGAGGGGTGTGTAGATCTCACACCCTGAGCTTCTACTAGTATTTATAGAGCTCCTCCTCCCCACCCTCTCCCCTCATTCTCATTCTCTCTCTCTCTCTAAAACGTTGGATCGCGTTTAGAACGACATAGGGACGACGAGGAACGACTCCTAGAGGTAAATTTCCGATCCGATCTCATCTGATCTATGATGCGGAGGTCTCGATCTCTTTGTGATGTCATTTGATGCTGGATCTGTGATTTTAGTGGTGCAATTTGTTTCGATTCGTGAATCATTCATGATTCTACGATTTCTTAGGTCCTCTCGCAGATCTGAGTTTGTGATTTGTGTACGTTGACTTTGGGATCTCGTAGATCTGTAGGTTTCTGTGCATTGTTTAGGTGGATTTGACCCGTTTGGGGAAAATTTGGGTTAGATAAAGTCTTTTTTTTTGCTGGGAAATGTAGATCTGAATGTTTGTAGGAGGGGGAATGTGCACCGGGAACTAGATCTGTTCATGTTCTGGCTAATTTGCGCTATTACCTTTAGAATTTGATATATTTGAAGGCGTTTTCCATAGATCTGTGGACTATATTTTCTATCTCATGAATCCAAGGATTCAATGTGAGGGATCGTGGATTCAGTTGATCTTATATAGATTTACAGGTTCTTGTGGTTGAGTTGTATGTTTTGTTTTATTCAATTTGATCTGTGTCATCATTCCTTACCAATATCATTGAGGCTAATCTCAGGTGTAGATTGAGCCCCTGCTCCTTAATAGTTAAACATAAATGCCATTGAGCTTCATCATTTTTTTTTTGTTTTCCACTCATTTTTTTTTGAAAAAAAAATTCTGTTTTTGAATAAGATTTGTCTTTCTATGTATTATGTTCTGTATTACTGTTTAAGGTTCTTTCACATGCTTCTTCTGGATTCAAATATTGTTTTAGAATGTCCAAAAAGAACTCGAGCAAGTAATGCTGTGTGTTTTTTTTTTCTGATTTTCTTATTTGATCATGGAAGTTTTAAATTGATCGTTGGAACCGTTTGGTTTGTTAATAAGGTTTTGAAAGAGTTGCTTTGCTGTCCAGGCCTCCAACTTTTTGCTCAAAAGTGCCTTAGAAAGATTAATCTTTTGATATTATCTCATTAGGCTTGTTTTTCTGTTTCTTGTGGCATTAATTCAAACAGCTTTTAAGATAAAAAAAGATGGTGAAGATCTGCTGCCTCGGCGCCGGCTATGTTGGCGGCCCCACCATGGCCGTGATTGCCCTCAAGTGCCCAGCAGTCGAGGTCGTCGTTGTTGACATCTCCGTTGCTCGCATCTCAGCATGGAACAGCGACCAGCTCCCCATCTACGAGCCGGGCCTCGATGACGTCGTGAAGCAGTGTCGCGGCCGCAACCTCTTCTTCAGCACGGATATCGAGAAGCACGTGGCGGAGGCCGACATTATCTTCGTCTCAGTCAACACCCCGACCAAGACCCGCGGACTCGGCGCCGGAAAGGCTGCTGACCTCACCTACTGGGAGAGCGCCGCCCGCATGATTGCCGACGTGGCCAAGTCCGACAAGATTGTGGTCGAAAAGTCAACGGTCCCGGTCAAGACCGCCGAGGCCATCGAGAAGATCTTGACCCACAATAGCAAAGGAATCAACTTCCAGATCCTCTCCAACCCTGAGTTCCTCGCTGAGGGGACTGCGATTCAGGACCTCTTCAACCCAGACCGTGTTCTCATTGGTGGGCGGGAGACCCCTGGAGGTCAGAAAGCTGTTCAAGCCCTAAAAGAGGTCTATGCCAATTGGGTCCCCGAGGATCGGATCATAACCACTAACCTGTGGTCCGCAGAGCTATCTAAACTCGCTGCAAATGCCTTCCTGGCTCAGAGGATTTCTTCTGTCAATGCCATGTCAGCACTCTGCGAGGCCACAGGCGCCAATGTGGCCGAGGTGTCTTATGCTGTGGGGAAGGACTCCCGCATCGGACCCAAGTTCTTGAATGCTAGCGTCGGATTCGGTGGCTCCTGCTTCCAGAAGGATATCTTGAACCTGGTCTACATCTGTGAGTGCAACGGCCTGCCGGAGGTCGCCAACTACTGGAAGCAGGTGATCAAGATCAACGACTACCAAAAGAGCCGGTTCGTGAATCGGGTTGTGTCCTCCATGTTCAACACAGTTGCGGGGAAGAAGATCGCCGTTCTCGGATTTGCCTTTAAGAAGGACACTGGGGATACAAGGGAGACCCCTGCGATCGATGTGTGCAAGGGGCTTTTGGGTGATAAGGCTAAGATTAGCATCTTCGATCCTCAAGTGACCGAGGATCAAATCCAACGTGATCTCGCGATGAACAAGTTCGACTGGGACCACCCGATCCACCTCCAGCCGATGAGCCCAACGGCTGTGAAGCAGGTCACCGTGACGTGGGATGCATACGAGGCCACCAAGGGGGCCCACGGGGTCTGCATTTTGACCGAATGGGATGAGTTCAAGAAGCTTGACTATGCAAAGATCTACGAGAACATGCAGAAACCGGCGTTCATCTTCGACGGGCGCAACGTAATCGACCCTGAGAAGCTGAGAGAGATTGGGTTCATTGTTTACTCGATCGGGAAGCCGCTTGATCAGTGGCTCAAGGACATGCCTGCTGTTGCCTAAATCAAAGCTGCTCAAGGAGAGTAATTCTATTCGGAGGCTCGGTAGAAGGTTTAAATTCATGATTCTTATAATTGTTGTTGTTTTTTTTGTTGCTAAAGATTTAGTACTTTTCCTTGAATGGTCTATTTGTTTTCAAAATTGTAGCTTTTAGAGTCAGCTGAGTCATCTCCATGTCTTTGCCACTTATGATCTTATCATACCTTGTAGGAAGTGTCCTTTGTTATTTTTAAAAGAGAAAACCTATATTTTTGTTGTTGCCGGAGATAGAATAAGTATAAGAATAACTTTTCTGTTGTTGCTTTCATATTTGATTATACTAAATTCATCTGTGCCGCCTTTATTTCTAGCTTGTGGAGTCTAATAAATTAATTTGCATATATGTTGGTGGAAGCCCACAACTCTTTGTATTTTTTTTTTTCCCCTCCTCTCTGTTGAGTATTTGTGAAGCATTTTCAGATATTTGTCGTGAATGCACTTGCATGAATATTCTTATTAAAAATCTTAGCAAGTTTGCAAAGATATAGAGGCGCATTAAAGTTGGCGGGTATGTGGAATAATGAAGAGGGAAAAGGGTGTATTCATCTAAGGGTTTGTTATCTTTTCTCTATAGAATCAGAAGAATGACCGAGTAACGAGCAGATTTATCAGGTCTTTATTAGATATTTTCCAGTGTTAATTTTTTAGGCATGTAATAATACTGAAAATGTGGTTATTGCGGATATTCTCACTGCAAAGTATAAACAACAGAAAATTTAACGAACAGATTTGGAAAATCGCCTCATTTGAACTTGGAAGAGAAGGATTTCAGATTCACAAATTTCATGAAATTTTTTATGTAATTCGCCAATTAGATTATACACATAGTTAATGCACTTACATTATTCGTAGATTCATCTTATTCTTCTTCTTTTTTTACCCTTAAAAGGGCATTGGTAGTTAAAAGATACTTCTGAATCTTACAGCAGAAAGCTTCACAAAAAGGAAAGGAAAAACAGCATCATTCCTTGCAGTGTTGATACCATTCTTTGCATCAGAGCTGCAATCCGCAAAAGTGTTCATTTTTTGATTTGAAATGTTGGAACTCAGATGCTGCTCTTCTTACTTTGTTTATACTCATTCTTGTTATGTCGAGTACTGGATCACTACTTCCATTACCCTGCGCGCCTATTCGTTGTGCCAATTTCGGCCGGAAAAGGGAAAAAAAACAGATCTCTTGAGCTTTGTCCTCCCAATTTGGCTCATCTCTATTTGATTCAAATCTTGGTTTTCCAACCATTATAATTGCAACAAATGTTCATGTGCTTCTTTTTCTGAAAAAGGGGTAAATAGGGATTGGTAACATGTGCATCTGAAAAAAAGAAGGAAAAAAACACTTCCATGAAAAGCTGCAGGGGCTTAATTGGTAACATGCTATTCTTTAATGTGCACTGCATGTGTCATGGAACATTTTCTTACTTATGCCCTTGAAATTTGAGCAGGAAAATTCTTGATGATTGGAAGTCAGCAAACCAGAATTAGAATATTCCTGCATTGAAGAAGAGAAGATGGTATGTCCAGCACCAGGTACTGCAAATTTTGCATATTACTCCCATGTGAGCATGATGTACTCTCTTGGAACATGTTTTCTGACCAGATACTTGTTGGAACATGTTACTTCCATTAATATTATCATATGGAAAGCCTATTATTTTCCTTTTGCCTTTTGGCAGAGTTGACTCTATGATCCACTATTCTCTCCCATAATTGCTTGCTTTCATGTTGGGCCATGTTCTCTCTCTCTCTCTCTCTCTCTTGCATGTATTAGTTTCATGCTGTGAGATTCCTTGTGCTGTTGTGCAATAGCTTTGTATGTGCAGAATCTGGATCTGATGGATGTATTATGTTCAGAAATGAAGTTTAGATTCATGGGTATGATTGCTTTTGCAGCTTGAATTTGGATATGGATTGGTTGAAGCTTGAAGTTTCCAAATCTGGAATTCCTGATTTATGGGCATCACTTATGTTTAGCAGACCCTTCCCTGTTTTAGTAATTGGTTGGCTTTTATACCTGCAGAGAAGTTGTGTTTCAATCTTAAAAATAATGCAGATTAGAGAAAAGCAAGGTTTAAAGTGCCCATCGGCACAGGACATATCCACTGTGCTGTATCATGCCAGTAAGATATCGGCACAATATAGTCTCCGTGCTGATGGTACAATTCAAAACTTTTTATTCTTAAAATTAGTAAATAATTTTTTCAATAAAATTCAAAAAATTTGATAAAAAAATATATAATAAATAATTGACATATTTTATTGCTCAAGAAAATAAATATTTTATATCATTATGTATCAGCATATATAATTTTTTTGTGACCGACATTTCTCGACATGGCCCGGCACGTAAAATGCTAGCAAATTTTCGATAGGATCTCGTACTACGGCACTGAATCCTGAAAAAAGGGAAAACTTCAAAAACCCCCCCTGTGGTTTCACGCTTTTTCATTTTAGTACCCTGTGGTTTGAAGTGTATCAAGTTAGTACCCTGTGGTTTCTCACTTTATCACTTTAGTACCCTGTGGTTTAAAATGTATCAAGCTAATACCCTGTGGTTTTGCACTTTATCACTTTAGTACCCTGTGGTTTCACACTTTATCACTTTAGTATCTTGTGATTTAAAAAACTATAGGGTACTAACTTGATACAAAATTAAAACCACAGGGTACTAAAGTGATAAAGTGCAAAACCACAGGGTACTAACTTGATACACTTTAAACCACAGGGTACTTAAGTGATAAAGTGAGAAACCACGGGGTACTAACTTGATACATTTTAAACCACATGGTACTAAAGTGAAAAAGTGTGAAACCACAAGGGGGTTTTTTGAAGTTTTCCCAAAAAAGATTAAGTGAAGGGTTACATATACATTGGGTCTTTTTGATGTGACTTGAGCTTTTTTTCACGAGAAGTACTGTTTGAAAAAGCTATTCCAAAAGGTTAAGTGTTTATCAACTTTTTGCTAGTTTTTTTTTTTTTTTTTTGAAGTCCATTTGATTGGATGTAAATAAAAATACAGGTAAAAATATATATAGTTAAAAATATAATAGTTATAATTATATATTACTTGGTCGATTAGATACAGTAAAAATATTGTAATTATAAATAATTTATTTGATTTTATGCGGTTGAGAAGCATATTTTTAAAATTTTTATCACTTTATATATATACGTGGGGATGAGATTATCTCTAATATAGAAAAAAAAATTATTTTAAATTAAAAAATTTAGAGAGGTAACCTTACTTTTTATTAGAATTATTCTTTCCAATCGCTCCAATTGGAGCTATGATCAATTTGGATGTAGTTTCAACGGCTACAATTGGACCTCTTGTAATTCTAACTGTAGCACTTGGATTCAAAATTGTCTAACCAAATGCCGAATTTTGATCTGCATATAGTTACAACTGTAGTATAATTACAACTACATCCAACCAAATGATCCCTTAAAATTAAAAAAAAAACACAAAAAGAGGAAAATATATGAAATTTAGCTGAACATGAGCTATTTTTGACACATAACCATTTTAAATTTGGGTTTTGCAATCTAGCATTTTATTTTATTTAATTTAAATCATTTAATGACTCTCCTGTATTTATATTAACGAAATCGATAAAAGTATTCTATATGTGATTCATTGATTCTATAGCTATTTGAACAAAAGGGTCATTCTAAATTCAAACCACTCAAATCAAACAATTTAAAAAAAAATAAAAATAAATTAGTAAAATTAAAATTTTTCCATTGAGTGCCATAATTTTTAACCAAAAAAGAAGAAAAATTAAGAACGCACCGCCGTAGAAAGTCGATCATACGGTCGTATACTCTACGATACCATACGAAAAATCACATTTCCCATACTATCCCAAACAATTTCCAAAGTACCAAACGAGTCCTACTACCAACAATAGTTATTTCACTAATTACAATTACAACACGTGGTATATACAAGGGTATTTCCGTAATTATGAACTCCGAATAAAAAAAATTTATAAAAGAGCGCGTTGAGCCCTATTTTGGTCATTACGCACCCTCCTCCCCCAAATCGCTTCGATCGCGATCCCGATTCCTCTTCGATCCCTCTTCTTCCTCATCTCCGATTCCCCGCCGCGTTCGATCCCCTCCTCCTCCGCGGCTCCCGCGATACCCTCCCCTCCCCTCCCCCTCTCTCGTCGCTCCGATCCTAGGGTTAGGGTTTCGGGGGACTTCTTCTTGCGTCGGCGGCGGCGCCCTCCGTTGGCCCCCCGACCTGTGGATCTGCCTCGAAGATCGGGTTTTTCGGTGCGATCTTTTGGGGGCTTGTTGATTCTTGAGGCTTGCGAACCCGAATCGAGGTCGCGGCGAGCCGGTGGAGCTGGTTCTTCAGGGCGTGATTTGAGGTTAGGGTTTGCTCGGATTTCGAACTTTTCGATCTGTTTTATTTCATCTGTTTGGGGGGTATTGCTTTGATCCGGATGTGGCTTGTTTGCCCTCTTGTAATTGCATGATGTATTGGTGGATTTGGGTATTTGAATTGGATCGCTTTAGGATTAGGGTTTTGTATTTGTTGGGGGAAATCCATTTCCTTATTCAATTATCATCTTTCTATATCCCATCATTGTAGACTTAGGGTTTAAATTTCATTTATCAAGTACTTTATTGCGATTTTTATTTTTCCAGTTATACGGTAATTAGCATGTTGTTTTATCAAGGTTTTAGATATCTTATTTGATTTGATCCTGTACGAATGCCCTGGGTACACCTATTCTAAAGCAGCAGCTGTTTTTTTCAGAATTTATCTTTTCCATTTATTGCTGCTTAACATAGTAATTAGCAACTTTAGTAGATTCCCTTTGTGTAATGCTTGTTCAATTGATTTAGATGGCTCTGTGTTTGTTTTTAACTAGAAATTCTATCTTGGCATTCCTTTTTTTATTGCTAGGACTTTGTATTATCTTCAGTAGATAAGTAGAGAGGCTCACTCAAGGAATGCGTATATATTTTAACACGGTACCGTTCCTAAGACTTATGGTGATGCGTATGGAACTGGAATGACTTCATCCCTGTGCGCATTTCCCTTCACAAGTGGAATTGCAAATGACGTTGAAACTTGAACTCTGATTTTCTGGAAGGATTGATAAGCTCGTTAATTGATTGGCTACAATCTGTGATTTTATTTTTGTCATTGGGGTCGTTGTGATCTAATGGTGTATTTTAGCCTCTTCTTTTTTGCAACTAGTTGCTTTCCTTTGTTTAAATGTGTTTTTATTTGAAGGTTATTTCATAGAATCTGCAGCCTTCTGACAACTTGATTTGGTGCACCTGAAATATTTGCTGCTCCTTTTGGCTTTAATTGGTTTATGACCTAGCATTCTTTCGCTTGTTGTATATTATACACTATAAAGGTAATTCTTGCAAGTGTTATAAATTTTTCATTGGCGAAAGTTATTCCACATATTGTGTTGTGCTATTTGAAGCTAGACAGGTCTCTTTTAGGAGCTTCAATTGCTGCTTTTACGCTTCCCTAAGTGGCTGAGTGATACATATCATTATTGGTGTCTCTAGTGTGCTAGTCTTTTGCTCCATGATATATTTTCTAATTGATTGTTTGTCCTGCAGGTCAAGTATGGTGTTTGTGCACGGCAAACAACCTCTAACGGATGATCAGTTTGACCATCTTGCTGATCAGAACCTGAGTGGGTTGGAGGAGCACTATCAAATTGCACCATTCTCTGACATTTCTTCATCTAAAGGTAAACAGTGCCAAATTTTTCTTTGAAGACAAATAGAGTGATAATTAGTTTCCTATTCACTCTATTCTGTAAAGATTGCGAAAATTTTAGTAAAAGTAGAGGAGCTGGTGACCTGAAATGTTCTCGTGGTGAGAAATTGTTTGTCTTTGGTGACAGGTGGCGCTGGTGAGCATTTCAAGTTGGAGCATAGCAAGCGGCCTCTTTGCGATGGCAAGCCTTCCCAAGTTGCTCTTAAACGCCCAAAGCAACTGGACCAGAATAGAATGTTATATTCATTTGAAGAATTTACATTTACTTCAGGCGCCTTTGAGGGGCTACCTGCCTCAGGTTTCTTAAACTAGTTCTCTTTACTTGTGTATAATATTTTTTGATAGTTCAGAATGTGCTGAACCTAGAGAAGCTTACACTAACATTTCTTTCTCTTGCCAGTTCTAGTGGACAAATATTTTGGCAGCAGAGACAATAATTATTTTCCTAGCTTTGATCCACCTGTTCGGGCACCTCTCTTTCCTTACTATTTCGAGGATTGCCAACGAGCAGTTGGATTTAATCAAGTAGATGAGATTCATTCACCTGTTCTCGAAATTCATCCTCGAAAACCTGTTGCCATTGGGCCCAATCATCAGGCCGATCTTCCAGATTGGAAGCCAAGAGGTTTTAGGAATGGCTCTGGGGATTCTTTTCATTGTGATGCGTCTTCACTTAATTCGGAGACATGTTTAGCTTCTGTTTGTCATCCTGCGGATGATGAAAATGAGGATAGTGAGAAGTGGATTAGAACTTGTGTCATTCCAATGCCTTGTGCAGATGGCTTAGCTTCAGAAATCAGAACTACAAATAGTAATATACGTTGTAGCTGCACTGAACCTGGGTCCATCCAATGCGCAAAACAGCATGTGATGGAGGTCAGAGAGAATCTCAAGGCAGCCTTGGGGCCAGACAGATTCGAAGCATTAGGGTTTTGTGAGATGGGAGAGGATGTAGCTTTGAAATGGACGGAAGAGGAGGAGAGACTTTTCCAGGAAGTCGTCCTATCCAACCCTGCTTCCTTGGGCAAGAACTTTTGGGATGAGCTCCCGCATGTATTCTCCTCGAAAAGCAGCAAAGAGTTGGTCAGTTACTATTTTAACGTCTTCATGCTACGAAAGAGGGCTGAGCAAAACAGGTCGGATCCCATGAATGTGGACAGCGACAATGATGAATGGCAAGAGAGCGATGATGGTGAGTTTGAAGAGGACGAAACAGAAGAAGATTCTGCTGTGGACTCTTTGACTGACAGGGAGGACTTAGGTTATAATCATAAAGCTTGTGTGGGGGGAGATATTCATGAAGAATCTGATGAGGGAGATGACTGTGATGGTGAAGAAAATGAAGGGGTCACCGGAAAAAATCTGCGAGGCCGTTCAGATGATCTGGGTGTCCAGGATGAATCGTGCACATCATTTGAGGGCCAGAATAACGGGGCTGACTCTGCTAGTCAGGCTGACGAGATGCAACATTTTAGCATCGAAGAAAACGGGAACCACCAGAGGGAACATAGAAATGATTGGTTGAGTGGTATTGCAGATAATGTGTTCTTCGATGGCCATTGTGACCCAAAAATGTGGGAAATGAACTTTAGTCATGAAAGAAGAGAAGATTTTTTGTCGACCTGTAACGTGGTTGAAGAAGTGATTGGTATAGATGCTTACGAGAATAATGCTATCAGTCGTCATAGCATCAGCTAGTTTTCTGCTGGGCCTCTGATTCGGCTTTTCTCATTGCATCAAATCCTTTCAAGATTCTATAGTTTGTCGCGGTTGTGAATCAATGTTCTTGATTCTCAATGTACATTCATGAAGGAAATCAGCGGGTCTGGGTCTCTTGTAGAGTAGTTTAAATACAATATTTAGTCCTGAAGATTTGCTCTTTAGGACTGCATGAAGGTGTCCTTAAATTATTTTATAGAGCAATCCCTTCTTTCCCAACGAGAGAATCTTTGTACAAGGGGGTTTACGTTGTTCAGAACCTTCAATTTATTAATTTACATTTATATATCTTTGTTTACCATGATTTATTATAGGAAATTGCTCTTCCATGTTGTCACTTTTTTGTCATTTGTGTCGGCAGTCAAATAAAATTTCCTATTTATGAGATGAGCTTATGAGCTGTTGTTGGGAGGATCATTTACTGGAGATAATATAAAGATGGAATGAGGCTTGAAGGTTTTCTCTCTCTCTCTCTCTCTCTCTCTCTCTCTCTCTCTCTCTCTCTCTCTTGATTGAGCACGATTTTGTTGTCGAAATTCTGATTTGGAGGTCATGTTACTGCCCAATGCATAGCTGAGTGTATCTTAAACTTGCACCTGATTTCTCTGCAGTGAAACATCTGAACTAAAGGAAAGCAGGTTAGTCTTAAGATTTAGAGCAAGATCTTCAGTAGCAGATGAATTGGGTGATAAATTCTAGGTAGGGTCTGTCTAATCTGACTAAAGCTTCTCGTGAAGTGCTATTTGCGGAAGCCCAATAGCTTGTCGTTCCAAATCCCCGACTTACCTATTCAATCTAAGAGTTGAAACTTCAGATTACTGGTTGTGCATTTGGGTTTTCTGCTTTTGTCAGAATGTATAAAATCTTCTCTTTAGCAGAGAATCTCTCCATAAATCAGGTGAAGAGGCACATAAGTTCCGTTTTTGTTTAATTATTGAGATAGTGATGGAATTAGTTCCCATTGAATGTCGATATGCTTAATTTGGTGGCATTGTTGTCGCAACCTTTCCCAGGGGAATGTTAGTTAACATCAACAGCTGTGTTCTTAAACCGTTAATAAAGATATCGATAAGTGATTCATAAAACTCTTAAGGTCCCTTCTTTGCTCGACTAATCTTATAGTTTTGTCTCTGTAATTTGTTTTAAGAAGAAAAAAAGAAAAAAAGACTTGTGGATTCTTGAGTCATTCTCTATGCTAAAAGCAGTAACTTGGAAGAGCATTGTTTCAGAAAAGACACCATGACAGAAAGATATGTGAGGTAGTCCCACACAGCATAAAAGTGTCCAGCTTTTCCATGATCTCAGTGAGTGTTCTCCAGGCATATAAGCTGGTGCACATCTTGCCAACTTGACACAATCCTTTATTTGAACTATGAATATAGTATATACAATGCAATGGAAGCACACGTTTTTCGGAGAGAAAGATAATTGGATCCACCTGTAGTGAGTAACTTGTCTGCACATTCTCATGCTGGCATTAATAAATAAGAAAGAATCTTATCTGTTTCTTTATTGTTGTGAAATTAAGTAGAGTCCTTTCAAGTTATACTAGATGGAGTGTAACTTGAGCTTGATGCTATTTAGGAAGGTCTTTGCCAAATGTCTTTTTTTTTTTAGCGAGAAAGGTGGCATGCTACCTGCTTCGTTTATTTCATTTAGAAATAAACTTAGCTGAAAATATGAATCAACTAGGATTCGAATTTAGGTCTCGGGTATCAACCACCAAGCTCTTTTGCCACTTGCGCTAGGGACGGTCGGTGTTAAGTGTCAATATTGATTATTTCATCATATATATATATATATATATATATATATATATATATATATATATATAATGTGTTGCAATCCACCAAGGTGTTGAGTGTTGTCAGAAAATTAGAAAATGGGTACGGAAAAGGGAAAAAAAAAGGAAAAAATGGAATAAATAAGAAATTAGGGTAGAAGAAATTAGAAATTAGAAATTAGATTTTGAATTTATGTGTTCAGTTGATAGAACAGAAGTGCTTTGGGAATTTTAATCTTTTCTTGCATCTGCCTCTCTTACTGGTCCCAAATTTTCGCACTTATTGTAATCTAACTGTTCTATGTGATGCGACATAACAAATTACAAATCACAATTCTCCGAACAAATCAAATAATAAAAAACGCAGAAGCAGTTAAACTGAACATATAAACCTCAAAACATTGCATTAAAAAGTGTTCAGTGCTGTGAGACCTGCCATTGAAATGTAGCTATTACAGTTAACTGAAATGCAGTAAATTCTTGGTAAATGTAGTAAATTTTAAATTTGGAAGAACCAAGAACACAACTTATTTGTTCACTAGACACTCAAAAAATAAACTCCTTTTTTAGATTGCCTGAAGCAGGGAAGAGATAGATAGAGGTTCTCAAACACAACTTTGCTTAGCAAACCACTTCAAAAAAATTAGGCCAGAAAGAAACATGAAAAACACAAAAGAATGATCGACTAACCATCCCATCTCAATCTCAAATTCCGGACTATCCAACAAAGTTCTAGTAAGAAAATATTGTAATTTCAAAAAAGATAGCGACTCGTCGGATGATTTCGGTTCGAAATTATGATATCTGGCGGTAAGACGACCGATATCCTTGGCTGATGCAGCGGAACCTGGTCCAGCCAATAGTTTCTCCACAGCAATCAATACTCAGAGAGTGAAAAGCAAGCATTAACAAGTACAAATTTACACTGCTAAAAAAGCATGGAAACAAGAAGACACAAGCATGGCCAAGTGAGATGGATTGTCATGTATACCAGGGAACAAAGTGACCAACCAACTTGATATCACATGCCACCATCTATTTTGTAATATGCAGATTCCTCGGGGAGAGGCCATCATCCTTGTCTGCTAGAGAATTTCACTGCCCAATCATTTCAATTTTAAGTTGCAAATTCTCATGATGCCAATTTAGCTTATGATCTGTTAAAGGAAAAACAAAATGTAGTTTGTACAAGTCGACATCGACTTCTATTACATCTACCATTAATATGTAAAATGTGAATCATCATTTCATACAATCTATGGTTAAAAAACCAAAAAGAGAAAAAAAAGGTGCAATTTTGACTACATCCATCATTTGCTTAAGCCTATAAATGAGTTGCTAAGCATGAACAAATTAGTATTAGTGAGAGTTATTTGTCTCTCATAGTAAGGAAGTTGCTGCAGAAGCTAATCAAAGTATGCACAAAGCAGAGCATCACAAGATGCCAGAATTTCTTAATCTGAATATTTAACTGAGCATGAAACACTTTAAATCAGCTTGAAATCTATTTGCTTAAATAGACGAATTACTAGATGAGAGTATATATATGTATCCTTAGGTAGTAAGTATAATTTGTTTTTATGTGCAAAAAGAAGAAAAAAAAACAACTTGGACATACAAAAATAAGCAATGCATTTCATATTTAATAAAGAGAAAATCATAGGGCAGTAAATAGTGCATAGTACATCTGTTCATCCATCCTTGCTTTCCCTTTCAGCAGTTTGTTAACATATTGACATCTGATTAAAAAAGGCCAAAACTTTATATAGACCAATTCAAATAATTTGTATCTAGAACAAATTACTATACCTTGGCCAAAATGGTAATTCACATTTTAGAAACTTTAGTGATCTTAATTGTGACAAATCATCCATCATAATATTATGTGGTTCAAATAAAATCTGAGAGAAGAAGAGGAAAAGGAATATTTGAGCTTTGGAAAAAAAAAAAAACATTTGATTCATTAACAAATCTAAAGATTACTAAATGAAAAGAATGAGTTAAATAGATCTGCATAATCAAGATTATGTACTCTTTTTCAAATCCACCATGACTTAAACTCATAATTCTCATTAGTATTACTCGAATCCTCGTCGACGGGAGCGGGGAGATTGAGATCGATCAAATTCCGCTGTTTCAGTTTTCTCTGCCCGATTTCGAAGTTTTGGTTGATGCCCGAAACTTCGCCAAAATCCGATCTTGAAACCAAATGCGACCTTTTGTGACCTCCCAAAGCTTGGCCAGAGGGGAAGATCTTGAAGCAGAACGGGCACTGGTGGCGATTTACGCTCTTCGTTTCCGCACAGCAATGATCGGCACCGATGTCTTTGTTGAGAGTTTCTTTGAGCGTCGTCGATTCGAAAGAAGCGTTTGTCTCCGCGCTATTCTCCTGCGCCTTCGACGAGCACACGAATCCCCTGATCCTCTTGTGGCTCGCGCGGTGGCCTCCGAGAGCTTGGTAGGAAGGAAACGATTTGTCGCAAGTGGCGCAATTGTACGGCCTCTTCTTCTTCTTAGTGGAGCTACCGAAATCGCCGGAACCGCCGTTCTCCTTATTGATTTCGGAGACGCGGGAGTTCTCAGCTGGACCTTCGTCGGAAGCGCCGGAATTCGCCTTTCCGTTCGGTAAAAAGCACAGTTTCGATCGCCTCTTCGATCTCTCGGTGTCGTTCGTGAGAGAACCCGGATCCTCTTTCGATTCTTTATCAACTCCTTTATCGTCAACGTCCCTCGAGAGCATCATGAGGCAAAGCGCCACATCCTCTTGCTCTTTCCACGACGAACTCTCTTCGTGTTCTTCTTCTGAATGGCACTTGGAGTGCTCTGAAAACTGCTTCCGAGGAGCGAAAACTCTTTCACTCTTGAGATCGAGATCGGTGTCGCGGCTTGCGACCCTCCAAGTCCTCTTAGGATTCTCTCGGAGAACGTAAGATCGCGACGCCGATCCGATCGAGCTTCGCCCGATCCTTGCATTATCCTCCGCCGCCTCCGACGGGGGGGCGATGAGCGACAAGTGAGATCTCATGTGCCCGCCCAGCGATCTCCCGCAGGGGAAGCTCTTCCCACAAGCCTTGCAGCTATGCTTCGTCTCCATTAAAAACAGGGGAATCAAAAAAAAAGAAAGAAAAAAACAGAGCAAGATCAAATGAAGCTCAAACTACTCTGAAAAAACCGATCGAAACTCCGAAATTACGGGGTTTCAGATCGAATCGAGAAGAACGCATCCAGAAAATGCTGAAAGAAACCAATTTGGAATTGTAGATCTCATGATTCCCCACTGCGCAGAGAAAAGGTGAGAGCTTTAGCATGTAGAGAGAGAGAGAGAGAGAGAGAGAGAGAGAGAGAAAGGAGGGGGTGGTTAGCTTAAAAATGGCGAGGCGTCGTTGTTTTGTTGGGTCGGATTGGTTGGGAGGAGAAATCCATGCAAGTGAAGCAAAGTAGAGAGAGAGAGAGAGAGAGAGAGAGAGAGAGAGAGAGAGAGGGAGGAGCACGTGTGCGCGAGGGAGAATCACACGGGGGACGATTGGACGGAGAGGATCATGCCACGTCGGATCGGGGGAAGAGCATCGGACGGTGGTGGTGGGGATCCTTTTCATCTCACCGTCGCTTCTTTGGAACACGAAACAGGGGAGCTGAGGAATGGCCACGTGGCAGATGCTGATTGGTTGGTTTTAGATATTGTTGCTTGGTTTTAGGGAATTTTGGGCCCCACCGTTGGGATCACCGTGGACCGGCTTTATTATTATTATTATTATTATTATTATTATATACACAATTTTGGAGGGCTCTTCTTTTAGTGAAATGTTAAATAGCTAGATGTAATTTACACATATTTCAAAAGAATATGAGTTGGACTGCTATACTATCGATAGTACGGAGACTTTCGTATACCAAACTATTTTCAATGATGCGACTTTCAAATCGATGATCGACGCTGTTAGACTTAATCTACACTATTGAAAGTATCTGAAAACTAAATTTTATAATTTTTCGACATTATTTGGCTAGTGATCAAAATATCTCAAAATTAACAATTTTAATAGTCGATGTGATATATTTGTGAATTTAACGATATAAAAAAATTCAAATCTGATAAGATTTTTATAGAAAACTCTTTTCACTATTTAGAATCAAATCAGTATCTTTGATCTTAAATTTTAATTTTTTATCATCATGCTTTCGATAGTATAGCAGCCGGTCTCAAAGTATACTACATTACAAAATCCAAGTTGTAGGGCACTGAGTTTGTGCTTAGGACTTTGTCTCACATAAAGTGTATGATTCTCATTTTCCCAATTTTCCTATTTTAAGTGCACTGTGAATTGCATGTAACGTGTGTGCATGAATAGTTCAAGTTACTAATTCTTCAAATTTGTTATTTATCAATTAAATAGTTTAATGTATTTTATTTATGTCCTTGTGGTGCTCATAGTATGTCCCTCCTTATTTGGGTTTACTATTGTTGTAGCATCTTAGGATGAAGTTTCATTCTATCCATCTCTGTACTTTTGGGCCAGGCCATTCATCGCAGTTGGGCATGTTTGTTTCACCGAAGGTCATGATGCTCAGGCCGAAAATTATTATTATTATTATTATTTTGTTGTTTGTTGGTATAGCTGCAGAACCAAAATTTTTTAGTTTTCGCTTTTGTTTGGCAGGAAGTGAATCACGAAAAAAATTGGAGTTATGAAAGATAAGTTAATAACTTTGGCCTGGTTTGGAGAGTTTGAGTGTTGATCGAAGGTAAAAGATATGATAAATTAAATAATAAAAATAAATATTTATGATCGAAAACTACTTTACCCCTCTCTACTTTCAGTGAAACAAACACACCATCCCAAACAGTTAGCATAGCTCGGCCAAGAATGTTTCACTAAAGAACTCAAGACAAAATATATGAAAATGGTCGAATATAATTAGATATTTGACAAAATTATATCTGTATCCAAATTCATATACAAATACGAATCGGGATAGAATATTAAACAGAAATTAAATTTTTTTCATAGATTTCTTCAAGCTAGTCTACGAATTTTAAGGCATGATATAATTAGGATGATTATAAGTTTCTCCTCTTTGATATAACTAAGACTAATACATTTTTTAGGTAAAGCATCAGCATCATATGTAATAACTAAATCTCCAGTAACACTCCAACTTGTAAGGACCACACTCTAAATTTGGCAAAATAAAGAAGCAAGTAACATTTTAATAATAAGAGATTAGTTGTTCACGTACTAGGGTTCTGTTAGGAATTTATGAACAAATGCCATATAATTTTTCAAAGATATATATTTTTCTCTCAAACTTTTTTTTTTTTTTATCAAATAGATTTAGATAGATCTAAAGACAATATGGCGAATAAAGTACCTCCCTAATGAGGAATAGGTTACATGTTCGATCTAGGGGTGTCAACGAGCCAAACANGCTCGTTAAAGTATCGAGCCGAAAAATTTAACTCGTGTTCGGTTCGTTAATAAATGAACCGAACACGAACCAAATACGGGTTGACTCATGAACAATAAGTTAAAAGAATTATGAAGTATACATATAAAAAATAAATTTATGAGATCTTATCGGTTTGACTTTGATTTAATAGTTAAAATTTTATATATAAATATTTTTTTTAAATTGAGTTGGCTTTATATTTTAGGTTGAGCTAAAAATTAATTATTTATTTATATATATAAATATAAAATATATGTATTTAAGCTGTTAGCGAGCAGAACACGAGTGAGCTGACCCAGCTCATGTTTGGCATGTTTATTGAACGAGCTGAAAAGTTCAGCTCGTGTTTGGCTCATTTATTAAACGAGTAGCTCGATCTTGAGCTCATTGTAAGCCGAACATGAGCGACGACCGAGTTGGATTGCCACCCCTACTTCGATTCATTTTGTGGGTTTATATGTATTTTAAAAAAAATTGAAACAATGTTGATTGTTGGGGTGACTTGTCCTCAAAATCCAAAGTTTTGAGGTACCAACATGCAAAAAAACCCTCATTCGAATTAAAATAAATAAAAAAAAAAGGCCCCTGGTTTGGGCATTTCTCCGAACGCCTCTTCTCCCATGGACTATGGCGGCGGCCACGCGGCCGAGAAAGGGGCGGCGCCGCCGCAGCCCCCGCCGGCGCCGCCGCCGCTCCGCCGCATAAACACCGCCCATCACCAACCCCAACACCGCCGCGCTTCCGCCTCCACCTCTGCCTCCTCCTCCTCCTCCTCCTCCTCCTCCCGCATCTCTTCCCACAATCTAAACCCTAACCCTAGCACAAGCTCTGACTCTGCCTCCCCTACGAGGCACGACGCACATGGCGCCGCGCCGCGCGCCTCGCACGCCGTAGGATCGTCGTATTGTTATGGCGGCGGAGGAGGAGAAGCGCACTCCCTGAACCATCGACCCGTAAGTGCGCCCTATTCCTTTCTTTGTCAAATTATAATTCCTTTTTTTCTTCCTACAGTATTTGGATAATATTGTGGAAAGTGAAATTTACTAGGAGTTTCTATGCTTTTAGGTTGCAATTATGTGTAGCATTTGGCGATGAAAATGCTAATAATGTATTTTGATAACTCACTGGAGAAATGGCATGGAATGATTTGAAATACGTATTAGTTTTGGATTATATACATTTAGCTGGATTGTTATTTGTTAGTAAAAGCTTCAAGATAACTGCTTTTAGTTTGTAAGTTAATGTTAAATCAATTGCGCTCGCTAATTAGATTATTCCTTGAATCTATGGGTGTTATCGCGGCTTAGTTTTTCCCTTTTGCATTTTCCGCAACCAAAAAGTTAAAGTTTTCCATTTTTGTCGAACTTGCAATTCCGTTGACATTGATTTGATATGTCGTCCTATTTCTTTGACAAACTTCATATGGAATTTCTTCATTTTAACCAAAAAGTTTGATTTTTACAGAGATTGCAGTTGGATGGAAATGGAGTATCCGGGGCATGTCGAAAAGACGAGATTTATATTGAGAAATTGGAAAGAGAACTTCGAAACTGCTCTCAGGAAATAGGTGACTCTTCTTGCGTGTTCTTATGCATTTTAACTAGTAATAACATCACGTATGAGCCTGAATTTGTTGCATTATGTATGCTCATCTGTGACAATCAACTAATTTGCATGGTGTATAATCTTTTATATAGCATTTGCTGATAATTAGAGATTCAGAATATTTGCAGGATCAGTTAAATCTGCGGAATGTTGAGGCAAATTTCATCGGAGAGCATGTACACAGCCTTGAACTGAAGCTCATGGAACTTGAAAAGTTAAATGATGAGGCCAATTCTCGATGCTTGGTTTTGATGGAGGAATTGAATCGTAAAGCAGCGGAGTTGCAAAATTCAGCTTTGGAAATACAGAAGCTCGAAACAATAGTTTTGGATTCCCAGTGTGAAGTTGAGAGCTTAAAACTAGACATAACTGCTCAAGAGGAGAAGTGCTTTGAAGCAGACAGCTTTTCAGGCCAGCAACTTGCTCAAGAGGAAGCCAGATTGGCTTTGCAACTGAGACAAGCCGAGTTACAGCTTTCTGAAGCGCAGCAGGTGATTAACAGTCTGGAGGGTGAGAATAAGCAGTTAAAAGAATTATTATTGGAGAGAGATGCTAAAACCAAAAGGTCCTTCTCTACAGTTGAGGAGAAATTTGATAATTTGCTGAAGCAATACAAGGAAACAAGCGCCAGCATTGGCAGCAAAGTAGACGAGGCTTTTCTTCTTGAGATAAAGAGAGGAAGCGAGGCTTTTCTTCTTGCGTTAAACAAAGAGCTTAGTTTGCCGCATGAAATGGGGTAAGCCTTCATGTAATTCTACCTCTCTGTATGTTGTTAATGTTGCCGCCGTCATCATCATCAACAAACAACAATATGGGGGACTGGGTTTTATTAGGCGTTCTGAATAATTTTTCACAAAAACACCATATTGTCCTTTTAAATGACAAATTGCTATTTGATCTATATTTGTTTTCTAAATTTAATTGTTTGTCATTTCGTCTCAGAAGTTGTCATCTTTTCATTCAGTACAAATATCATACAGATTAGCATTTAATATTGACTCCTATGTCCTTTCCTTCAAATTGTTAGTAGTAATCTTTGGTGCTATTTCTGAAGCAATTTTGAGGACTTTTTGGGCCAATTCCTTTCCAAACTTGCTGTTGTAACAGCATGTGATCAGCACATAAAGTACGAGATTGAGAAAATGGCGAATCAGATTCAGGAATCTGAAGGTCTAATTAAGCAGCTCAAGGTTTGACACTAAATTAATTGGTAAAAGAAGTTCCTTTTCTTTTCCTTTTCGGAAAGTACGATAACTCCATTGTGTCAGGAAGAGCTTCGAGAAGAAAAACTAAAGGCAAAGGAAGAAGCAGAAGACCTCACTCAAGAAATGGCTGAACTGAGGTACCAAATCACAGGCATGCTCGAAGAAGAATACAAACGCCGGGCTTTTATTGAACAGGCATCTATTAAGCGGATTCAGGAACTAGAAGCACAGGTAATATACTTCTCTTTCAGTCTATTTTGAAGGGGCCAATAGTTAGGGGTTCTCTCATTGTAAACTTTTCTCCAGTGCAATTATTTTCTCAGAATACGAACTTAGACTCCCTAGGAGCTCCTATGAAACAAAGGTCGATGACTTCTCTTCATAGATATGCAGTAAAAGTAAAGAACAGTTCCAATGGTGTTTCATCTTATAATTTCTGAAATGTCCTTTCTGCTGTGAAACTACCAGGTAATCAAAGAACAAAAAAAATCTATTGCAGCTCTACGGCGTTACCAGGAAGCACAGCAGCTAGCTACAACTCGATCGTTAGAGATCAAGAAACTAAGGAATGCATTAAAGGTATCTTTTTTTTCATCTCGTATTCTGAGAATATTGGTGCAATGCAGCTTTCCTCTAAATGTAAAGCATATAGGTTTCGATGTTCCTTCATATTGTTATGAGAATTCTTCTTCTATTTCATTTTATTTTGAACCCTAAATTTAAGCTAATGATTTTATCATGATGCAAGATTAACAAACTGTTATTTTAAAATCATCTTCACCAAAATTTCAGCTTGATTTGACTGCTCTGACAAAAGACTTTCATCGAGCTGATTATCTCTGTATATGTATATATATAATGGATTGCAGAGGTTTCACTCAGCAACAAACTCGGGGACAGATGAGAGACTTGAATCTTGTCCATGTGGTTCCTGTGATGAATCACTATGTTCAATGGATAACTTGGTTGGATCGTCTACAGATTCGGAAGCCTTGGAGAAGCCTTTAGTCCAAGATCTTATTCAGTGGTATCCTGATGACAATGCTTCGATTATCTGAGCGGTCATAGACAAGAATGATTAATGAAGATAAGGCTTGCGAGCATGGACCTTTTTCTTGGTGTCGAAGCCTTCTTTGTGGTTGATGATGTATCTTGATTTGTGAAACTGCATCAGTGGAACATTAAGCACAGGGATCGGTAGTACAATATTGTTAGTTTGTTCCTTTTTTTGCTTCAAAATGTACATATGATTATTTCCAGCTTACTTTTTTATGTATAAATGGGTTTATTGACAGAATAAACTCCAAACTCAAGTGTATTCATCTTTTTCTTTTTCATTATTTATTTTCTACACCTGTTGTTCCTTGGACCATTATGATGGAGGGGTGATTGTCGCCAAGATGCAGAACAGCATAGGATATTCGCATATTATTCAACTTTGGAGTTTAACATTGTGGCTAAATATTCGGCTACAGGAAACAAAAATGCAAACTACTCTTCAATTTACCAAGTGTCTGAGGCTTGCTGTGGGATGTAATGCTATTTGGTGAGGTGTTCTTCATAAAGAAGAAACACTCTATTAAGATTCTTCCAGTAGCTTTGTTCTTCTATAGCAGATTCAGAAACACCAGATTAGAACTGTGCTTTTGAGGCTCTTTCTGATTCTTGCTGCACTAGTAGAAGTTCCAAATTTCTTTCTTTGCCTAATAATTTACCTGCAACTACTGCTGCTACTAAAAACAGATGCAAGTGGGGCCTAACTGGCCCCTAATAGTATTAGCAGTTGATTCCTCCACTTTTGCACTGGTCCCTAAAAACTCCAGTACAATTTCACTTCTTCTTCATATAATTGTAAAGGCCCTCTCTTCTCACAAGCATCTTCCTTTCTTCTTGGACTAGTTCCCAGATCTGGAGACCTGGTCTACTGTGGCTTTCCTACACCTGGTCCCATGATGCCCAAAACTTTGAGTTTCCCCTCACCATCCATGTGAATATATGTTCACCCCCCATGGTACAATGGACCCACCAATTAGTGCTTTTGTTCATATTTGTGAGATACTTATATGTGCATGACTATTAGGAAGCACCAACTCACTTAATATGCCTTCATGGGTCTCTTGCCAATGTCCTTAAAACCCCACTCTATTGCTTTCTCCTTTTCCCACCCCTTGTTTCTTTTCATCCTTCTCTTACACTTCAAGCCTAAAGCTATGAAGAGCTCTCCTTGTGTTTCTCTTCATATATAGGCCTATAGTTTGCTTTGTGAGTACAAAAGCCATTCCTAAGCTTAAACAAAGGCATGAAGAGCTCCTACTCAACAGCAACAACTACCATAAGGATCCTTGGGCTACTCCTTTACATATCTATCCTCATCATGATAACATCTAAGATTGTACACTCTACTCCATCATTGCATGAGGATTCGTTGGCGCGGTTTAGCGATCACTACCGCCTCCTCCACCGCCGCCACCTCCGCAACCACAACCGCCACCATGAAAGTAGCTCTTTCATCGCGCCGTCGTGTCTCGCTCCTCCGTTTCGGTGTAAACAATCTCATGGAAGTTTGCCCCGACCACCGCCGACAGGCGAAATTGATCCCAGGTATGGCGTCGAGAAGCGGCTCGTCCCCACGGGGCCTAACCCCCTCCATAATTGAAGAGCTCAAGCTTGAGTTTAGAGGTAGTGGAATTCACCATGAGATCTTTCAACTCATATGTAACTTATCCCTTCATGTATGTAGTACCATGATTTTTTTTTTTTTTTTTCTTGGCCTTTATTGTACTCTACTTCAAAATATTTCTTAGGCTATTGTTGGGAGATCTTTTAACATGAAGATAAATAAAAGAAGTAGAGAGTCTCACAATAGAAAATTTTGCATGTTTCATTCTCAATGAATCTTAATTTTGTATTGGCCTTTTTTGCTTGTAGTTTGTTGGGCTTTGGAAGCTCCATTGCCAATATTTTGTATATCCACTTTTAAGTTTGCGTTTTAACTCATTTTTCACTGTTTCTAATCCTTTTTCTTTGTTTTTCTTTTCTTTTCTTTTTTTAATATGTGGTGCCAACTAAATATATAGGACCATTATGTTCTTTCAACTAATGTTTCTGAACAATTAATCATCACACTTGTGTAAAAAGATGAGAAAAAGAACTTTTGCTGATAACTAATTATAGTAGTAAAGTATTATAACTTACTTAAAACAACCAACCAAATGAATCTTGCAATTTTTTTAAAAAAATTTCAATTAAGTTTGGATCAAATTGCAGGAAATCACTTTCAATCCAGATGCTATCAAACTGGCACCAAATAAATGCAGCCATTCATTAGCATTATGTTCTTATCACATAATTAAATAGACTATGACTTGAAAGAAATCGTAACAAATAATCAACAATATCAAAAGGACCACAAAATTATATTTGAATATATAACTTCTTTAAATTTTGCTTTGCCTTTTTTCTTCTTATTAACTTTTCACATAAATCTACTTACATTGCTGCATTTAGGTGCTTGTAACCATTAACAACCAACTACCTATTTATGAATGCTTTGCTTTGTTTGTCACCTCCATTTAAAGGAGTAACAACAAAGTAAGAAAAAGTCCCACTCATCAACAGATCCTACTAAATTTGTTAGCTTATCAAAAGGATATTTAATATTTCTCATGCATAAGCTCCAAACATTTTTAAGGTTTGAAAAAGTGACAAAGAAAAAAGGTTTCGACATGTTAGCGACTCGTACTAATGATGCTGATTATTCGAATTTTAGACTTTAAGTAAAGATTTACTTATCTGTACAATCGAATCGATAGTTTTGTACATACAATAGTAACAAAGTAGTAGTAGTAAAGTTACGGTTAAATAATGCGCGATTAGGTCCTCTATCGCATTAGCCACATTCTTGATGTAGAGTTTATGCCAGATATTTAGGAGAAGGCATGTAATTAAGACAAACTTTAAGATCATCTGATTCTTGTTGAATAAAAAAGGAAAAGAGTTAAATTGAAGAAACTAAACACCAAGTTTATTGATCAATCAAATTTTAGTGGTAAAAAGGATCTGCAATACTCAGCAAAGGAGAAACTACCAACAAGAAAATGTAAAATCATGAAGAATTTTACTGGGCTGCTATCGGTAGTAAACTACTCGATTTACTACCGATTTGTTTTTGATGATAGAGCTTTCAAATCGACGATCGGCACCGCTGAACATGATCTAGACCATTTAAATTATCTAGAAATCAAATTTCATGATTTTTTGGCATCACTAACTGAACGATCAAAGTGTCACAAAATCTATAATTTTAATGGCCGATATGGTGCGTTTGCTCGTTTAACGGTATAGAAGAGTTCAAATCAACTAAATTTTTGTTAAAACATTCTTTAAACTATTTAAAATAAGATCTAGACTCTAGATCTCAAATATAAAAATTGTATCATCACTTTTTGAAGGATATTCATTTCCAGCCGTTCATTTTTCTGTTCACTTGATGGACAAGAGAACAATATCGAAAATGTGTAAAATTTGATTTCTAGATAGTTTAAATAGTTTAGATCATGTTTAACAATGTCGATCATCAATTTGGAAGCTCTATCATCGAAAATAAATCGGTAGTAAATCGAGCCGTTTACTACCGATAGTATTCTAGCAAAAACTCAAATCATGAAAATCTCAGTTACTCAATTATATGCTGATGAAATTTGCACAAGTATGAGAATGGTGGGTGATTTGAAATAAATTTTAAGGTTCTTAGTTAGGTAGAATATTGTGACAACATGAGATCTAATTAATGGAGATATAAAGGTTAAACATGTTTTTCTTGGGCCTTAATTAATTAACTCTCTCTCTCTCTCTCTCTCTCTCTCTCTTCTTTGTGCTTACCAAGTGTATGTACATTGAGCCTAACTTCTGGTATAACTACTGTAAATCAGGTAACAACAGGCTAAGGTCAGGTTCCGCGTCGCCGCTTTTTTTTTAAAAAATATTTTTTAACATTAATTTTGTATAATTTGATTCGCCGAAAAAAGTACAAATAGTAATTCGGTATAATTTAGTTTTTATGTAATTTCATTTGAAATTTCCCTTATTTTTTAAATATTTTGAATTTGAAGTTGTTTACAGAAAAAAAAAAAAAAAAGTATAGGTACCAGGTTGCCATAATGGGATAGTACAGGGGCTATCCCTACATTTTACCTACAGAGGATGGATCTTCTTAATAAATTAAAACGTTGACATTATTGTTCCGTGCCAGCTGGCAGATGGGCATTGGCTCTATTAAAATAGGTGCCTTATTAATTATTATTGTTCTTTTTCTTCAACCAATTATTTGCAATTGCTTGTTTGAAAATTTAAGCCTAAATTTCAAATAACGAGGGGAGATTTCGTGTAAAAATATATAATCAAAAATATTTATTTTTTTTTTTGCCTAATATTATATTCTGCATATTATAATAAGTCGGTTATGATATACATTTTAAGCTTCTACTAAAATAATACAGAAGCATATCACTATATATTTTCACCCAAACTTTATTTTATTTATTAGCATTAAATGTGCCTCAATACTAAACGAACACTAAATAGAATTATACTTAATTATACTTAATGGCAAATTTATAGAATTAAAAAAACTATACTTAATTATTTTATAGTTTAGCATATTTTTACTCTATCATTTTACGGTTCAAAAGTTGTACTAATTATTTTATAACTTTATTTCTGTTTCACCGTAAAAACCTAACATTAAATAGAATTTAAAAATTTTATTTTATTAACTTATTTAATGGCAAATTTTTTTTGACCAAATAAAAATAAATTATGAAATAGTTAAGAGCGACTCAGTGAACCAACGAGTAACAAAGTAAAAATGCACTAGCTAGTTTTCCCAGAAGTGGAGAGTGTGAAGTGATTTTCTATCGTAAGTGTCCACTCTCTTTGTTTGGCTCACCGTAACTTCACTTTCGTTCGAAACTCAAACTTTCCAGTACATCGTAATTGAATTTGGCCCATTATAGACCGAAGTCAATTACAAAAAAAAAATAAACAAATTAAAGCAAAATACTAACCCTTTTCTCACACCTTCAGTTTTTACATCATTTGTTTCCTGCCAAATAACTATCAAAATTAGAAAAATTTTACTTCCACAGCTATACAAACAAATAGCTAAAAAGCAGTAACTTTTATTTGAACTCTAGTTCATCCGAAAATCTACTTCAATCTAAATTTTACAATCGGTAATTATACAGGAACAAATTGAAGTTTACACAGAACTTAAACAGCTGAGATTTCTTTGATCACATGAAAGCGATTGTGTAGATATATACGAATTCATTTATCTTAATTTATTAATTAATCACTATCAATTTCAAAGCTGCTATCTACAAGAAAGGTATAGAAAAGTTTTTTTTTAAATTCTCTTTTTCTTTTTTGTTTTTAATGGACAAATCAGTGTCTATTTGCAATTCTTTTCATGAAAAGAGGACAAAGTGTACAAATTCACACAGCAAATGCATTGAAAATGATAAATAAATTAATAAAGTAAGTTGCAGTATTAATCACCAACAAGAATAGTTGGTTGTTATTTGGATTATTGCTATTCAAATAGTAAGATTTAATTCTGAACAAATGCATTTCAAAATTATGTAGAAGATTTGTGATCTCAACTTTCCGATCAGTGTACATCACTAGTGAATTTTAAGTCTTGGGATCAGGAGTTTTCAGAATAATTGTATAACACTCAAATAAACCCACATCGAAAATGACAAAGGAATTGTGATTGAAAATAAAAAAAGATCACGAAGCTTTAACAATAATAACCGGAGTTAATCATTTAGGGTTGGTGGTTTGGACTCAAGGAGTTATTAGTATTAGTAGGTCGGATCATTATATTTGATATCAGAACCAAATACCAATTAGAAGTGTGAGAGATGAGTGATATATAGGACAAAATACTGTACCATAGATTTGGTAGGGGGTTACTGAAAGGATTTGGCTTTAGAATCTTACATCGTCTAATACTTTTGAACTTTTTAGATTTGGATTTGGATCTAACGAAAACGTCAGTGTTTAGATAGAGGGAGTATGTAATGCTCTAATAATCCCACATCAGTTGAGATATTGGATAGAAAAGAAATTGTAATTAAAAACATGATTTCTGTAACACCCATATCGGATGTAAAAAGAATTGTGAGCGAAAACATGATTTTCATATGGTTGGAAAAAGAGTTGTGATTGAAAACTAACTAGTTATTACAGTAGCACTGAGATTTTAGAATAACTAGTTTTTTTCTCTTTTTTTTTGAGATGATTTCAAACCACAAAGTATTAAACTTGAATGGTTTAAAATATAAAATTAAATTACAAGTACAAAGCATTACACCTTTTAATTATAAGATAGGACTATAGGAGCAAACTACGAAAATGTGGATAAATATTTTATTAAAAGAATAAATTTCATACAGCTTTCTATAAATATATTTTTATAAAGTTCAACTTTTATTTATTGTCCTTATAAAAGTCCTAATATTTTCAAATATGTCCCTATGATTTGTTACCGTTAAAGCACTGTCTATTTTATAAATGAAATGATCTTTATTTCATTGCAAAAAAATTGAACTTATAGAAATACTTCTGTAATTTATTATATTTATAGGGACCTATATACAATTAACCCTTTCTTAAAAAAGACGAAAATCTTTCGTGAGGGAAAGGGAAACTTCCCATTGGCTCACAGGGACCCATTGTGAAAAAAGTTTATAATATATTATCCCTAACTTTTAATAGGTAAAAATGTATGGGGGCCACCTCAACTATATGCTATTCTTGAAATGATCCCCCAATTTTTGGTTCAGACTATTTTAACTTTCAGTTTTTGATAATTAAGAATTTTTGTCAAAAAAGGTCAGGAATTTCATCAAATTCGTCAGTAATTTTATCAAATTTAATAAATTTAGTCACTTTTTTTGCAAACAATATTGAAATAATTGATGATTAACGTATAGTAGAATCACAGATTTTAGCAAAATTTTCAAACAATTTACTTTTAAATTTGAGGGGGTGCATTTCCGAATTGTTTATAGCTGAGGGGGTTTCCATATATTTTACCTTTCCAATGCACAAAAAAAAAAAAAAAGAGGAGGAGGGAACCTTTGAACACTTCTTTTTAAAATTTTTTAACTTAATTTAAGAGCAATGAGCAACTTTGAGATTGGCCGATCCCTTTGACCACAAATTCTCTTCGGCTTTGATCTCTTCGTTTACGTAGTTGGTATTAATTTTGAGCTTTTCGTTGAGATTATTGCGAAACCAGTTGGTGAATTTGGTGGATTAATTGGACTTGGTCCGATTTTGAGGCGATCTCACTTCGTTTTAGGTGATTTGGAGGAGAAAAAAATGAGATTTTGAGGGCTAATTTGGTGGTTTTTGAGGTGGTGAAGGGTTTTTTGATGATTTTGGGGACTATCCAGATCGAGATTTGGGTGGATTTTTCTCATTTGGTAAGTAATCAATCATCTTTTTTATTTCATTTTCAAAAAAAAAAAATTCCCCTTTTTGGTTCAAATTAGTTTTTTTTTTCTTTTTTTTTGTTCATTCAATTGAAGGTTTTTATTTAGTGTCTATCACCTGTTTGTTTTATGTTCTCTAAGAATCCTATCATATTGTTTTCCAGTAAATTTTTTATTTTGTTGTGCAAAATTATCTTTTTTTTAAAAAAAATTGTTTCAAATCGAGAATTGCTATATGAAACTTCTGAAAATTTGGTTGCAGAAACTCTGGGATCTTCGGAAAGATGCCAGTAGCACAAGAGCAATTTGAGATCATGTTTCGGCTACAAGATGGATCGGATATTGGCCCCTTTACGTACCCGACCGCCGCCACCGTCGCGACACTCAAGGAAAGTATTATAGCTCACTGGCCTAAAGGTTAGTTTGAATTATATCTTCATTTTGTTACCAAAATAATTATGTTTGAATTATATTCCTGCATTTTGAGGTTCAAATCAAAAAGTTCTAAAATACTGTTTGATGTTGAATAACAATCGGATTACCTTTGAATAGGCACTTTTTTGAGCTCTTTCTCAAATTAAATCAGTGTTTAATATTTTTATGCATATGTTTAAATGGAATATCTTTCTGTTTGGAGTACCTGCGATTGTCGAATTTTTGGACAACAAAAATGTTGGATCTTTTTGTTGTTCCACAGGGCATTTCATCATTTATGCGAGATTATGAGTTGCTTGTGCACTCATTTTGTGACTATGAATCACTCGTTTTGTTCATGTTTGTTTGTCATTCAAATTTCTATACGAGAAGTTAAAATGTTAAAAGTGAAGTATTCCTAAACCTTGGAAGCATTGTATTTGTTAAATATAAAAATGTTTAAACATCGTTTTCTAACAGCTTAAGCTTTTAGAGTACAACGGTTGTTTCACATGGTATCAGAGCAGGAGGTTCTGAGTTCAAGTCATGCCAGACCTCTAGTATAATTAATTTCCTCCCATTTATCAAGCCCACGTCATGGGCCGACTAAAAAGTCTCGAGCCCAGACGTGAGGGAGAGTGTTAAATATAAAAATGTTTAAATACCGTTCTCTAACAGCTTAAGCTTTTAGAGTACAACGGTTGTTTCACAGTATTATCTCACTATTGTTTCGACTTTGTTGACGGCATGCAACCATTATCAAAGAAGAGGAACAATAGGAACAACATTAGTAACACAAAAGGTAGCCAATTCCTTATTAGGGGTACACAAATGAGTAGGATACTGCTAAATAAACTTTGCAGAACACTAGTTAGATCAGTTTGTTTCTTTCAAGCAACCTATTTGTTACATTAGAGAAAATAATATGGCTCTGACTTTAACTTCATGTATTATTTATTTTCGGCCGCATCAACTCTCTATGAAAGGATATGTAGACATGTTTTGCTTTTGGTAACACTAATGATAAAGACCAATGGAGTATAATAAGGTGTTTGTGACATGAATGTTGGTGTTGGTAAGCTTTTGTACACCGATTTAACAGGTATTGAAGATCAATCATCTCTTCTTCGTAGAAGATAATTGAGCGATAACCATTAAATAAGGAAGTTAGATATTTCGCCGGGAGTTGTTAAGTGAAATGATCATATTTGTTGATGTTCAAACCGACAAAGTTAAGGCTAGTTTCCGAAGTTTTAAGTTTTCCTCTGCCCAGAGTGGTGGATTAGCCTAATACGTAAGTTAGATATTTCGCAGATGTAGATGCCAAACCTCTTCAAAGAATTAAATAATCAAACACAAATTAAAAAAAAAAAAATGTCATCATCATCCATTGCTCTTTCTAAAATGACGAGGCCAACGGGACCACTATGCAAGTGCGAGAAGCATTGACAAATTCTTTTTTATTGGTTGTTGGTATGTCAATAACCTAACAACTGTTGCTAACTTTTATATCAGTTATCATATATATATTTGTGTGGTTTTATTGTCCCTCGCAATATGTTTTACTTTTCTATGTTGTTTTTTTTTTTACTCCTACCAACATGCACTAAACTTGAAGATATGGCTTTTAACTGCAGAGAAGGGACTCGGTCCGAGGTCCGTAAACGATGTTAAGTTAATTATTTCTGGAAAGATATTAGAGAACAGTAAAACTCTGGTGGAGTACAAAAGCTCAACATTTGATTTTTCTGGGGTGACAACTATGCTTGTTGTCATTCGCCCTCCTCCGCCTCCAGAAAAAAACTCAGGTTAGTACGTATCTTTTTATGCGATTGAACTATATATAACTTCACCATTCTCTTAACTGGAACATTTTATTCTCTCGACGAACAGATAAAATAACACGAAAGAAGCACAAAGATTGCAGTTGTGTATGTGCGATATTGTAGCGGTTTTCACGTGCGAAAGCAGTAATATGTGCAGCTGGGATTAGTCATTCTTTTCGCCTTTTCTCTAAAAGTGCTTGACCTTGTAAAAGATAAAAGGGATTTTACTCTTTTTTTGTTTGTTTTTTCTTTTATTTTTGATCTTTCATTGGATTGACAAAATTTCATTTTGAGTCTCCTATGTTTTGTGTTTCGGGGAGAATCAAAATTTGCAAAAAAAAAAAAAAAAATTGTGAATATGTAGACCTGGCGTTTGTATAAAGATTGCTATTGTTTTGTACATTCAGTGTAAATCAAATCAAAACAGTTGACACTTCTCTTTATTATGTCATGAAATTTATCGCCGCGAAGTATCTTTCGTGAACAATTTTACAAAAATTTACTGCTCTGCGTGACATCAATAAGAAAAACTATGTTTGGAGAATGGAAATGAACTTCTCTGAAACTTTTTAAGTTCTCAAACTTTTATGACTTTGGTGGCATCTTTTATGGTGTAGTTTGCTGGTGCGTTCTTTATCCCGTGTGAAATCTGAAAGAAGTTGAAGGGACTGGGTATCCAGAAGATCCAGATTGAATCCCAACAATTTGGTGTTGTTCTAAGTGGAGCTTGAATCCCGATAAATCAATCATCTAGTCCTTGGATAAATCGAGAAATAAATTGTAAATAATTTTTTGTGATACTCTAATGATCTCACATCGGATGAAAATGAGGTTATGCTTGGACATATCAGAGACCGTGGACTCTAATAATAATAATTGGACTTACATATTTTGAACTGATAGTTCGGCCCAACGAGTTATTATTGCTAGTGAATCGGATCGTTATATTTGGTATCAGAGCTAATCTTCCGGTCATCTTGAGCTACGTGTGTCATTGAGCATGAGAATGGGGTTGTGATTAGAAATTTAAGGGACCATGATGTCTCGACCCAATGAGTCGAATGAGAATGAGCGATATTTGGACGCAACACGAATGAGAATGGGATTGGGATTAAAATATACGGGGACCATGAGGACGGTAGTAGTCTCAATCGAATGAGAATGGGATTGTGGTTAGAAATTTAAAGGACCGTGATGGTCTGGACCCAATGAGTCGAATGAGAATGAGCGAGATTTGGACCCAACACGAATGAGAATGGGATTGGGGTTAGAAATTAATATAAGGGACCATGAGATTTTCATCGAACAAGAATGAGAATAGGATTGTGATTAGAAATATAAGGGACCATGAGGTTTGGATCCAATGAGTTGACCGAGAATGGGATTGATTGTGATTAGAAATATAAAAAACCATGAGGTTTGAATCCAACGAGTTATTATTGTTAGTGAGTCGGATCATTATATTTGGTATCAGAGCGACCAGCTGGAAGTACCGAAAGTGGAAGCAATAGTCCCTCACTGCATGATAATAGAATTATAATTGGACATATAAGATACCATGAACCATTATTATAATAATACTATAATAATATACATGAGTATTTTGAGCCAGTAGTTTGAGCTCAATAAGTTGTTATTATCAGTTGTTCGGTCATTACATATTTATACTCTTTTTTTTTTATTTTGAAAAAAAAAAAACCCAATAATTGCAATAGATAAATTTGAAATCATCAAGTTTATCCACATCTTTTTTTTTTTACTTTTTCAATAATTAAACACCTATTCCTCAAAACAACCATATACTCAATTGCTTTTTAATCAGTAATTAAGTATAATCAATAATCCTATTTAACCGAATCCCCTCTTATCTCTCTAACCCCACTCCCAACACCCCCCCCTACGTCTCTCTCTAAAATACAGGAAACAATATCTTACTCACTATAACTAACTTTTAAATTTTAAAAAACCCCAAAACAAATAATAAACAAACAAAATAAATAAAAGTGCATGCTCACCTATAAATATACATTTCTCTTCTCCTTTATCCCCTCTCCTCTCTCTCTCTCTCTCTCTCTCTCTCTCTCTCTCTATATATATATATATATATATATTCTCAACCTATATACTCTTCCATACACTCAGTTATTACTATTATTATTACTACTACTACTACTACTACTATTACCATATATTATTATATAATTATTATAATTATGGGGTTAAAAGGAGCATTTTTGCTCCTCTTCTCTGTGCTCTGCACCATCTCTCTAAGCTTGGGAGATGATGTCACCGTGACCGTCAGATCGGTCACCACCATCGGACGTACGGATGACAACTTGGTGTGCGCGACGCTGGATTGGTGGCCGAAGGAGAAGTGCAACTACGGGGTTTGTCCATGGACTAATGCTTCCATCATTGACATGGTATATATGCTTTCTTTTTCTTTTTCTTTTTAGTTTCATAGTTAGTTACGTTCTAATCTTCGTGTTTTCGATTGCTATTGTTGTTGCCTTGTCGCGTACTCTCTCGCGCATGCACGACGCATGCATGATGATGATGCAGCATGTGTTTCACGTGAAAAATAGTTTAGTAGAGGATACTGATTATTATATATATATATATACATATATGGTATGGATTACTGATGTGTTGACATGCTGATATGCCACGTACAAATTAAAAATAATTATAAGGAATATCTAAACGCAGAGTATGCACGTTTCTTTCTGCATGTTCAATGTAAATTAGTAATTTTGGAGAGAAAATAAACAAAAAAAAGCTGTTTCACTATTAATGTGGTCATTGATTCTCTACATCTCTTATTCATTGTTATCATAGTAAACTTGTTTGTTTTTTTTTCCTTTGTTTCTTGTAGGATCTCTCAAATCCAGCTCTTGTCAATGCTATCAAAGGTATTGCAACTCTGAAAAAAGATTGATTTATGTTCATGTTTACTACATTAGAACAAAAATATTACGCATTGAGTTATCGCTTTTCTATAAGATAATGATCTAATTTTGAGGTGATTATAATTTTTTTTTTTTTTTTTTTGGCTGTTGTATGTAGCTTTTAACCCCTTGAGGCTTCGGCTTGGAGGGTCACTCCAGGATCAAATAATCTACAAAACTGGAAAATATTATCCGAGGTGTCAAAGTTTCCGGTTGGACCCGAAGTCGCTGTTCGGGTTCACATCAGGTTGCCTCACCATGGACCGGTGGGACGAGCTCAATCAATTCTTCAATGAAACTGGGTGAGTAACTTCTACCTCTAATTCGCTAAACCATAACATGATTCAATGTTTATTTTGCGCCCTTTCGAACACAACATCGGATCGAAATGTTACCATTTGAGGCCTTTACTGGTTCGACCAGTGGTTCAATCACTAGTTTAAGTAGCTCGACTTAAGTTAATTATATGGTTTAATGTAATGTTTGCAGAGCTGTAATAACATTTGGATTGAATGCACTGATTGGGAGGAGAAGGGCTTCAAAGGATGGGCTCTATGTAGGCAACATGAACCCTACTAATGCTTACAACTTGATGAAATATTCCCTCTCAAAGGGTTACAAAATCGATTCTTGGGAACTCGGTACGTAAATAATAACAAACAAATAGAAACTTAATCTATGTAAGTTGTGCATTCTTTTTCTGATAAAATGCAGCTACATGTCACAATTCAACACTTATGTCGCGACATTTCTTGCTAGGAAATGAGCTCAGTGCAGGTGGAGTTTCCGCGAGGGTTAACGGAGTGCAGTACGGGGAGGACCTGATCAGATTGAAGGAGCTTATGAACAGATTGTATGCGAAAGAGGCGAATCCTCCGAAGCTTATGGCCCCTGGTGGCTTCTTTGATGCTAAATGGTTTGCTGACATGCTCCAAACATCAGGGCCTAATGTTGTTGATGTGGTTTCGCATCATATCTACAACCTCGGCGCAGGTCACTAATGTTCTCAAAACATTTTCACTTTCGCAATTATTCGTAACTTTTGATTATCGAAAACTACGAAGTGCAAATCGGCAGTATATTCAGAAGGATTATCCGCGATTTAGCCTAATTTAAACTTTCAAAATCTTTATGGAAACATGTGCAAAATGGGTTCATGTGTTCAGGTGTTGACAAGGACCTAATATACAAGATGCAAGATCCCTACTTCTTGTCTGAGGTAGCTGAGACATACAAGGATCTTGAGGTCACCATTCGCGATTACGGCCCGTGGAGCTCTCCTTGGGTCAGCGAGTCCGGGGGCGCTTTTAACAGCGGAGGCAAGGATGTGTCGGACGCGTTCGTCGACAGCTTCTGGTGACCCAAACTGATCTCCTTAAGCTTCTTCTTATTTTCTTTCTTGTTTATAACTGTGATACTCCAATAATCCCACATCAGATACTATAACAGAAGTGCTTTTCTATTTTGTTTAGTACTTTCTCTTTTAACAGATGGATCAAATTGTATACATTTATCCGAATATATCTGTGATGAAAGTGAGAGTGATTTTGCAGGTATTTGGATCAGCTTGGAATGGTCTCTACTTTTGGCCACAAGGTGTTCTGTAGACAAGCTTTGATAGGAGGAAACTATGCACTCCTCAACACAACTACATTTGCTCCTTTCCCAGATTACTTCAGGTTAGTATTTTTCGTATTAATTATAGAGCTCACAATTTTAAACCAAAAATGTTGATCTATACATGACTACCAATTCCTCCTTGTTTCTGTATAATTCAGTGCTTTGCTGTGGCACCGATTAATGGGTTCGCGAGTTCTCGGGACTTCTCACAACGGCTCGCCGTATCTTCGATCCTACACTCACTGCTCCAAAGGAAAGGTGAGAATAATATAAACTCAATTCATTTGCCTTTTTCGCAAAAAGGAATATGGATTGACTTTTTTTTTTTCCTCTGTTTAAAATAACCTAAATCTTTCCCTCCACTATACAAAGTTTGCAATTTTGAATAACTGTGCATTGCGGTTTCGTAGTGTAGATACACTTTTATTCTAGAAGCTAAATAGTGGGCTAAAACTTTAAACACAACAAAAACAAGTGGCAAGAGAGGCCTATTCATTCCTTCAATTATCTGCGAAACTTCGCGTTATGCTAACTAAACCTTATTCAATCTCCTCGTAATTTTGCGCAGTCGGGAGTAACTGTACTGTTGATCAATCTGTCGAACTCGACTTCCTTCGACGTGTCGGTTGTCGGAGACATGAACTTGTATCCACCTGTAGTCACACAATCTATTGAATCATCATCAACATCAGCATCATCAAATGGAGGACAAGGAGGACAAAGAGAGGAGTACCATCTGACCCCTCAAGGTGGTGACCTCAAGAGCAAAGTTATGCTACTAAACGGCACGCCTTTGACGGTCGGCAGCAACGGCGAGATCCCCAACCTGAGCCCTTCGGTTGCTGACGGTTCAGCCCCCGTACACGTCGCTCCGCTGTCGATCGTCTTCGCGCGGTTCAAGGACTTCAAGGCCCCTGCATGTTCTTGAGTGGTGAGAGCTTGTCAGTAGTCTCTGCAAAGAAGAGAGTGAAGAGTTGTTCGAATTGGCGAACTAGAATAAGTTCTTTTTCTCCATGTTTGGTTCTCCGAAGTCGGAGAGTATAGCTTTGTTTTTCTTTTTTCTTTTTTTTTTTTTTCTTAGAGTAGTAGTAGAGAGCTAGTGTGAGCAAGTGTTTTATGGTGTGGTGAGTCATGGTTGAACTGTTTGGTAAACTTTTGTGCAGCAAATAAGGGTTATGGCAGCAAAGGGACATCCAATATATAAGATGAACTTCAGCATCTCTCTCTATCATTCATATCTAATATCACAATTGTGATTTGTTAATGATTTATCTGATGAAATTTGTATGGTGCAAATAATAATTAAGGATAATAAATTACCCTTGTAAGAAATTTACAGGACCTAGATGAACACTGACAAATGGAACATAACAGAGATTCAGAAAGTTTCTGTATTTTAAGCAAGTGGACAGGAGATTTGTGATGTTTTACTTGAAAACTGAACTGATTCATTTCTTTTGATTCAGTTTAATTCTATTTTAACTCGGTTCATTTTTGTTTAACTTCGCGAATTAGATAGAATTAGCTTCTTCGAATATAATCTGTGTTAAATTAACAGCTAAAAGCGTGGTAACTTTTGAAGAGTAATAAAAATCTGAGATGCCAATTAAATGAAATTAGAGTGGCCTTTCAAAATACCTAGTAATAGATAGGATCGGAAATTCTGAGTGCATTTTTGCCAAAACTCAGCTTCCTGAATCCAGTACTAGCGTTGCAGAGCGTAAATGCCGCGATATCATTAAACAAAGCAGTGCAATATGTCACATCAACTAAAAGCATATATAAACAAACAATTTCTAGCACAAAGCCATTTTTTCACATTCTTAATAAGAAAAAGCTCCATTTTCACATTATGGTGGTTGCATCAAATGTTGTATCTGCAAGGGACATGTTCCAGCCTCTAAACAAAACACCAACCACTTTGATTAGTATTTGTTGCATTGACTGGTATCCATACAAGGACATAATGTAGTTAGCCCCAAAAATTTTGATACAACATAGACAGGGCGCATGACAAAAACTGTAGAGCGGCCGATGCCCCATAATTATCAACAAAGAGTACCACCCTTGCAATGCATGACGAAATTTACTATTCATCCATTGGAAGAACTCTTGTATCACATTTGTCGGAAACCTCAGTTTCTTCTCTGGAGTAAGCGCTTCCAGGAACCATAACCAGCAAAGGATCATCAGCGAGTTCCTCTTTCCCTGAGTCTCTCTCTTTGCTTCCCTGAAAGAAACATAAGTGAAAAGTCAGAGTTAGTGCTAAACAAATTGAAATCTTTTACGTACAAGGATAGAAGTGATGTTGCATTAGGGTATCTTGACACAACCGCCAAAAGCTATAAAGATGGAAAAAGAATTATACTTTATGTGTGAAAAATGCTTGAGAGGTATGCTTATTATGTCCATATCCATATATCAACAAGAAGGAAAGATGGATGTGGTTTCTACGCAGGTAAAAAGAAAAAGTGTCCATAGAGTGGTCATATACCTTAACCTATAAAAGAGAACTTACTATAAAAAAGAAATTACCACACTCGTAAATACTAAGTTACTAACTTCAGGAGCAAACTATTAATTGGTTTGATACTGCTTACATCTTTGAGCTCCTTCATGGTGCTCTTAAGTAGTTCTTTCGCCCTCACCCTTATCAAGCGTCTTTCATCACGCTGAGCCTTGGTAACCTCGTAGTGACAAGCCACACAAAGGGTCCTCATGTTTTCGAGCTTGCATTCCCCTGCCATCACATTGCATAGATTAATAGCTTGATTTAAAGACTAAAATAAGAAAAGAGTTGGGCCTCTTTTATCGACAAATACCGTACCTCCACCTTTGTAGACTGGTATCATGTGGTCTGCATGCCAAGCATTTCCTTCAGTTGGTTCATGGACTATTTTATCAAGCCTGTAACAATTCATGCAATAACAATCTTTAGCTAATAACCTCATGATTAGGGAGCTGCAAAATAAAAAAGTGGCTTATGTTCTCATGAGATAACAAAATCTTGAAAGCCCAGAACAACTTTGCTCGATTTCTCAGAAAATAATCCAAGATTTTCAAAAAATTGATATCTAACAAAATGCTTCAAATGCTATAGAAGTGCTAGTTGTTCATTCACAAAGCCCAAGAGCAAATTCATCCAAGCAAGATGCATTACATTTTTGTCAGCTTATGCATATTTGACTGCCAAGTGCCAACCCGAAATCTTTTTACTAATCAGAATTGAAAGCATCGATTGTCACTGATTCTTAGGCAAATAATAAAAAAAAAAGATCTTCCACTTGCAAGTTTATGAAGTAAAGCCAAATTAAATACAGAGTAACTCACAGCCTCTTTCTGCTTGCCAGTTTTGGAGCAACTTTAGCAATGTACTCTTTCCGCTTTTGAATGGATAAAGGCCTTATGCATTTGACAAGTTTGCAACAATCCAGCTTGCACTGAGTGCATATGCCACATTCTATTTGAAAAAGTGCCTGAAAATCAACATTGATCGAAACAACTTTGCCATGACTAATTCTCATAAAATCTCCAAATCAAACATATGTAACATCTACGTCGTAATAACAGCAATGTCAACAAAGTCAACCTGACGAAGGGCTCTTTGACTTGTTCTTATTCGATATTCTTGAAAGCAGCTCAGATTACAGAACAGATCCTCAAAATATTCAGGTGACTTTGCAAGCTTTCCACTGGGCACGAGAAAATTTCATTATTAAAAGTAACTATGAAAAAAATGTTTGAAAGATAAAAAAGGCTGAACGTACTTGCAAGGTCCTTGGCAGAGTTTGCAAAGAGGCTCATTGTTAACTGTCCAAGCCTGAGAGAATTCCTTCTCCTTCGAAGTACCACTTTGTAAGGTAACCTTCTTCCACTCAGCATTTTCTGGTAGAGGATGGCTAATATCACTTAACGGCGTAACACGTCTCTTGCTCCCACCTTTCAACAATCCCTGAAAGACAATTAAAGTAATGACATTTAGCTTTAAATAGTAGTTGCAAGCTAACGCTTAAACGGGTAAGAAAATAAATATTTGATCTCTATCATTGACACAAATCATTGAACATACAAATATTAATGCAAATTCCAAGTCTTGTTTTTTGAAAAATAAACCAGGTCCTATTTGAAAATTCAGTTATTCAGTGAGTGTAAATATGAGTCTACGTTAAAGTAGTATATTCTCCAATTTAGACATTGCTGATGCCAACCTAGTAGCCTAGGAAGAAGCATGCATTTCTACCATCAGTGATATGCAATCCTGACCCCTTACACAACCATATTAATCAATGCGGAATAGGTAGGTTATCTGAATATTTTTCGTTTGTAATTAATCACACATAACTAGGTCTCTGGTTCATCCAAACAAAATTGCCACCCTCTAAGATATGACGAGTGATACAAAATGCTGACACTCTCACAATAAGATTAATCATGTACCAACATAAGGCAAGATATAAACTCAGTTTAAAAGGTCCAAAGGAACATACTCCACAGTTATGGTTAATACTATCTTTCAAGTAGAGTAATTCAAGGCCCAGAGGAAGTTGCAACGGCTTCCCATGGAGTTTGTTCTGATCAATGGGTCTTAATGAATTCCACTCTTTAGTGAAAGCCTTCAAGGCAGAAGAAAATGCAGGGTTTTCCTTCAGGAACAGAGAGGTTGTTTCCTTTTCCCTATCACCGGAAGAGCATATAACTTCTTCTAGTTCTTCAGGCCGGAAATTTTTAAAAAGTGGCCTAGGTCTCGAATCCTCTCCCGGAATGCAAAGATACAAGTGAATGCGTCGAGTGTGTTGGCTCACCTGGGAAAGGGTATATAATCAGAAGATAAGAAGATAATAGATAAACCAGGTGTGTACTAGAGGAGATATACAATAGGAAAGAGGCTTGAAACAAAAAAGGCTACAAACAGTGTTATCGAAACAAAAAAAGGCCATAAACAGTGTTATCAAACACATATAAAACCAAACAAAAATGTCTGTTGAATATCCTGTTAGCTCTGACAGAATTTATGCAGCATAGATGAGCATAAGCAGTTCACATATAAATAATAATTTGATTAAACCAGAATTGTTAAGACAATGATATATAAAAGGAAAATGCATAAAAGAGTTTCAAGTAAAAGTATTGGATTCCCAAATACCTAAGAAATTACTAACATAGAAACTTGCAACATAATAAAAATCATTCAAAGGTCTCAAGAAATTTTATGAGAAAAAATAATTATCTTATGAGTAGATAATTTGCATACAGAATTTGATACTGAAGTATTTTAAGTAGCTGATCATCTCCATAACATATATTAACCCGCTTATCTCTACCAAGCAATAGCATGCATGGTGGTAGTAGCTGGCAAATTTACTACCAATAATGCATAAATCCTTGCGTGTTTATACTTAAGTAGTCACAGAATCAACTAGCACCAAAGTATTTTATTCAAAGCAGGTTTGAGAAAAAGAAAAAGCTAGCTGTTCTACCCAACAAACATTGAGTATTAAAATCAGAAAAGCATCAGCTCTAAGACAAAGACATGTTTTCACCTCAAAACGGAGGAATTCCACTTGAATAGAACTATTTACAATAGCCTTGCCACCTCCATGAGCTCCATTATCTACAGAATCCTTCCTACTAACCTGTAATATTCTAATATAATATGCTTTTGTGGGATATAGCATGCATTCTCTCATCTGAAAAGAAAATAAGCAAGGAAACAAAAGCACCTCGGAGTGTCCATTTCCTGACAAATCTAACTTCCTGTCTCCCCTTTTAGCTTTGCAACTTGAAATACCAGATTGTTCAGATTGTGAAGTTTCAAAATCATCGCAATCCTGATTTTCATGTGACGAAGCATCCTCTTGAATATCCATGGCATGAAATTTGTCATCCTATCCCAACATCATAAGCATTAAAACCAAAATCAAATTCACTTTAGTAAGCAAATTAAGATTATCAACATTCTTTGTAATGAACATAGCATAGCAAGAAAAAAAATTAAGCAATGTCGAACAAAGACAATACAAAGAAAAAAGCATTTTAACCTCAAACTTGAGAGGAACAGTATGAATGATGAAATCTGCATCATCTCCGACGCACTCTGCAGCAGTATTTACTAGTTCTTCTGAAATTTCACCTTGCGATCCAAGTGATTCCTGCTTGACTATCAAGTTCATGAATTAAAGTCAGCTCTATTTTGGGCAGAACACTAGTATAAACCCATAAGTTGAATTATTTACCTGTGGGGACCATACATGTGCTTTCTGGATCAGGATTGCCACTATTTTCTAGTTGGAGAACTCTGTCAACCTGTCAAGTGAATTGTGAAGCATAGACCTCAAGAGTTCAACAATAATTATTGCTTTTGGGTCATATGGAACAAATATGATGTTGAGGAGGACGCCACAGGTTCAGCACGGTTAGAATTTCAGAACTTCATAAGGGAAAAAGAAAACAGGGTCGCAAAAGTAATAAATAATTTTTACCTCTATCTCTCTTATAGCGTCCTGTTTTCCATTCATCACAGATGAGACACGAAAGAGACTCTCGTTTAATTTCAACCAATGTGATTCATCATACGTACCCTGTAAGATTATATTTAGCCTTCTTTACAGTTGCAAGTTCCCCCCCACCCCAAAACCCCCGAAAAAAAAAAAAAATCCTCTCATCAGAAAAACAGTCTTCAATAGTATACCTTTGCACAAAAGATATATATGTTGACTGCATTGGTTTGTCCACGCCTATGAGCTCTATCCTCAGCCTACAACAAATAAAGGCATGCATACAAAGCTTTAAAGTTGTCTATTGTAGCCCATAACAATTACTTCAGATGATAATCCCCTGCAACTTATTTCTTAAATAACATGAACAGACCACTTTAATTCCTCCTGAATGACCTTTTCAAACCTTTTTCTTGTTGTTACTTCTATCTTGCCTCAAATGTGCCACTTAATTTATCCATTCAACCAAACCACATATCACCACCATTCACTTCTCGTTACATATTATTGCAAGGAAACAATTCATGCAATGTATTCATTTAACATTCTTACTAATAGCCTAACCAAGAAAGCAAATGATTCAAAGCAGAAATAAGAGCAACATGAATAAATGTCAGAAAAATCTGACAGTTGTAGGCTCAACAAAACTTAACAAATTAATCAATTTGCTAACTAGAGATTCAACAATACTGATCAAAGACTAGGCCAAATTCTTAGCAATAAATTCAGAACACAAATTGTAAGATCTGTTTATCTCATCGTTCAAAGAATTACCATACCTACCTGCCAGACCATTTCTAGCATCAACACAAAAATGTATATACTGAAACAAGAAATGTAGAAATAAGTAGATCATAACAATGTAGAAGAAATAAAATTAACCTGCACCATCTCTGAAGCTGTTTTGGGCAGCTCCAAGAATACAACATTTCGAGCAGATGACAAGTCTAGACCACAACCCCCAGCAGTTATTCCAATTATTGCAATCTTGACCTGATGGATCAATAGGGAGCCTATTATAATTTAACAGTCAAGCACCTGACTAGGATTATCAACAAACAAGGAAACCCACAGACAGTCGGCAAAACAGTAGGGAAGCACGATAGCAAAAAGACAGATAAAAGAACGAAGTTATTTCTACAGAAAGTGATGAATGTAATAATGCCAATCCCAAACAAAAGCAAAGGTCTATCTTGACCTTGTAACACCAATTAAAGAGGTGAACGAAGGAGCAACCTCAGCTGAAAAATGAAAAGCATCGACTGCTTCTTTCCTCTCCTTAGGAAGAGTGCTGCCATCAATGCGGACAAATTTGACACCATTCTCAGAGACAAATGCCTACAGGATTCATATGAAGACTAAATTCAAACCAGCAGAGAAGATAAAAAGAGTTTAAGCTCTAAATTAACAAACATATAAAAAGGTGGAAACTGAAATTTTGACCAACTACTTGATCGTATATTTTAACCAGAAAATAAGCTAAATATTTTATCAGCACAGTACAGATTTCTTGCATGACTAGCTCCAAGCTGGAAAGAAATGAACGAGCCAAAAAAAAAAGAGAAACAAACACAGATAGCCAACACACTTTGTTAAAGTTTCTTTGGAGATAGAAAGGATTACTGGGTCAAATTCATACTCTTTCTTCTATCTCATATGTTTAATCTTTCCTTTTTATGTAAATTTGCGAGAGAGAGATTTTACAAGAGGAACCTTCAAGCTTTATTTTCCTCTGGTACTTCCAAAGATGCATGCTCAACCACTTGTATAAATATATGCAAATACATATATATATATATATATATATATATATATATATATATATATATATATATATATATATATATATATATATTCGAACAAATGTGGACACACATGTGTACATATACGTGCACACACACAGATTCAGGTTGAGAGAGAGAGAGAGAGAGAGTCCAGCTACAATATTTTATTTAGACTTAAATATCTATAATGTTAAGAAGACTAAATGCAGACTTTCGAACTAATTACTGCATGCATCATGAGGGCACAATAGGCAATGCAAATTGAACAAGCTAATTGAAATTAAGTGACAGATTTCTCAGTTACGAAGCAAAGCACTTCACTGATTGGAAGCACAAACAATAAAGGCATACAGACATATAGACAAATACACAAACACATGCACATGTACAGTAACAAATAAAGACATGCATGTGTACATCAGCATTTGCACAAGCAAAAATGCGAAGCGCTTGCAAGCACACACCTGAGCATGTGCATGGGGATGCACACAGACAGTGCTTCTGAAAGCACCAGCTCACTGGTGCTTTCGCTTTTTCACCTCTCAGCTCCACATTTCATCAAGTGCACACCAGACAAGCAGGAATCTTGATGCACGCAAAATTGGTGTGCAATTTTGAAGCCGATTGAGTAGCCAATTAAATGAATCTCAACACGGATTTGGTGTGTGTAAAATACAAAATATTGGGACAAGAGAATCAGACACTAATGGAATGGCTTAATAATGGTAGCAACAGTGGGTAGCATTACAATCTTAATTAGGTAGTTGACAGATAGTCAGACTATCATTGTAACACTCACCTGTATTCCATCTAGAACCTTTAAATGATGAGCAAATATTATTGTTTTCTGAAAGCCAGATCCCACGTCTGAGCTAGTGTCGTCATCTGTTTCTCTAATTGGACAATGGTTGGAAAACCACTCACCAAAACCAGATAATTTTGCAATACCAACTTCTTGAGGAGAGAGTTTCCTTGGAGTTTTCTTGCAGCCATCATCTGAAAGGAATTTTTTTAAAAAAATGAAAAAGCAGTAGTCAATATCCTTGTCCATGAATCTTTTCAGCATTTAAATCATACTAGAGTTCATCATTGCATCAAATAATAGAAGATCTTGCAAGCATGGAGATACAACTATCATGCAAATCACCCCATCCCCCCAAACAAAAAAATCCTTAAAAGGAAAAAAAAAAAAAGAAGAAAAAGAAACAGAGGGAGGATTGTATTGTTTTCTTTCAATAATTAATATCAACTCATCCTTAAATCTGTCAATAAAACTCAGTTTCTTCTATGCTCTCTTTGCATGCGAGAATGACAAGAGAAAGATATCCTCTAACCTATACCAAAAAGGCTGCTAGTTCATACATGACTAACACAATCTGAATAATGCAACTGAACTACAACGGGTTGCTGGTGATAATATGCAAAACAAATTTGGTGTTTACAGCAAAGGATATCATGCAAGTACAGAAAAAGGAAAATGAGAAGAAGTCATATAATAGAAAGTAAGAAGAAGAAATATCACCAAAATTGTCATCTTGCTCTCCTCTCTCGCTTCCGCCATCACTATGTTCGTGAGGGAAACAATTCACTGAATTATCATTCTTTTTATTGGTATCCGTAACTGTCCCCCTAGTAACCCTACATGAAGCAGTTGCTATGTGTATATCTGCCGCCTTCAATTTCAATCGTATAATTTGCCGACGCTTAGGAGGTAGTTGAGACAGCACTTGCCCCTTTAAGCGTCTTATCTACAAGATGAAAATGACCAGCACAATGGTAAGTGAAGCTAACAGCTTCATTAAGCAAACGCAATGTAGTAATATCATAGAAAAACTTTTGTATGAGAAAAAAACAATTATTATATTTCTACCTTCCAATAAAGATGGAAATTGACCTATCACTTTCACATAGAACATATAACTAAGAAAACTTCTAGTAAGTCCTTGAAAAGAAATGGCAAACTGGAAAACAGAAATAATGTAAGCAAGCTGTGCAGTACTAAATCCACTACAAGTTATCTAATTGTAAATTATTTGTCATTGGTATAATTATAAGGTCAATAAAAGATCCTGATCATTAATAGTCGTATATCAGTTCCTCTGACAATTATCCAGATCATTCAGATTAAATACAGATTAAAAAGATGCATACAAAGCTGCATAACCAAAGGGATAAGAACAGACCATAAGGGTTTGCCTAAGCAGCACATTTAATTCTGCCAACCGAGTGCCTTTTGAAAAATCCTGCATAGGATTAATTCATTAGATCAGATTCACAACAAGCTTCAAAATTAGAACTTCCAGAGTTTAAGACTTGTAAGAATGGGTAACCATAAGCTGCTTCCGTATAAAGCACATGCTGACCAAACAATGCTACACCAATGAAGGACAAACAGAACAGTGCTGAAAGTGTCTCACAAACTATTGTAAGCTTTCATGTACCATGATACTTGACAGGTTAATACCACACAGGGAATGAATAATTTTTGTATATATCTAATGTCTGTCAAATATTAACCAATAGAATATAAAACCATGATGCCTAAATTTTCAGCATTGTCTCTCAACTCAACTCACTTTAGCCTTCATCCAATGCCAGGTAGCGTAGGTCCCCAGAAGAACTAGACAACATGAATCATACTAATCCCTTCGCCAGTCAATCACATTTTGAGCTAAGTACTCCCATAAACAAATGGAAGCTAATTCTTTCCTCATCACTTATGGACCCTCATTTCCGGCCTCTCTTTGCCTATTTTCACACACCAACTTGGATTGCCTTGCTCTTACTTAAACACCACAAATATTTCAGCACTAAGATCAGAAAAATTGCCAAAAGTAGTAGATGATAATTGTAGGTCAATTATCAATATACCTGATAAAGTTTCCCATTACAGCCATGAGAAAGTTTCATCAAGCAATAATTCTTTGCAAACTCATACTTATCATTTCCGAGCAACCGAGGCCTGAAAACAGAAGTTTTGTATTGAAATGGAAAAGCCACATTAAATGCTCAACAATAATAAAGCACGTAGGACAAAAATTAAGAAAATGAAACACAACAAAACAAATAAGATGAGGGTTAGCTCACCATAACACATTTATTTGATGAAAAATGTCATAGGGCCTATCATCACCTAGGAGAAAACAAAGAACTTAGATGTGCTTGTAGAAGTTATGATATATCTGGCAGTAAATAAAGATTGCAGAGATGAGATCTAGTACAATAAGCAACTACTCCTCACATTAAAAACAGCATGAACAATAGTTACAACATACGATTAGACAAGATGGCAGGCAAAGAATCTAGTTTGGAAGTTCTCTGGAATCTAACATCTCTGAACCATTTTTTCTGCAATATTCATTAAAACAATTTAAAAGTTCTGCGGAATTTAATTTCCGTGAACCATTTTTTCTACAATATTCACTAAAAAGAAGAAAAAATTAAAGCACTCAGGGGATAAAGCAAATAAAAACTTTACCTATTCTATAGATATAAAACATTAGATCATTTACACTGATAAAATTAGACCCGACAAGAATAATTGACACACAAAAGTTGCATGGAGAATTCATAGAAAATTAACAGAGAATAATGCTGTTTTTTCAGTTTTTTAAGATTGACTTTATGCAGATTCATTGCAGATATTTCAAACAACACAATTTAAGGGTGTTGGAGAAGAAAATACAAAACTAAACACATCCTTCTTAGAAAAGCGTACTCAACGTATTCAAGCAATTTATAACAAATAACAAGAATATGTGTGAGAAGACAGAAGTCCATTTTAAACAACCTAGACAAGGAAGGTGTTCCAGAGAGCATAATGATGTGCTTGACATTTGCAGCCAGTTCGAGTATGACTCTTGTCTGACAAAAAGCAAAAGAAACATGTGTAAGCAACAATACAAAGAATGCAACCTACATGGCACTGTTGGGGATCACGGCAACAAAATGCAAACAAAAGGATAAGCACAATACATAACAAAATTTCAATACAAACCTGAAAGTTGCTGCAGACATATGATGCATATGCAATAACCAACAAATGCCAGATGTTCTTGCCACATTTAACCTAGTATTTCTTGTTCTAAAAATGTCATGGGGAGAGCTTATCAAAAGATATTAGGATTTACTTACTAAGGCCTTTCTTGGTATTATTGCCAATTTTTTTTAAATTGCAAATTCTATGTGATTAGATTTGTCAGGCCGATGAACTTACTCTCTTCTCGTGTTTGTCAGCATGTGATGCATTTTGCTGATGCAAAACTGCACCTTAAAAAGGAAAATGAGTTACTACTTAATAAGTTGCCAGGCCAACCCCCTAGATGAACAGACTGCTAATTCCGTGATAAGCCACCACACTTCGTTGTATGGAAATTTTGTTTAAAAAAGGAAACAAAAAAAACGACTAGGCCTAAATAAGTAGTTTCAAAATTCTTCTAATAAATTCTTACTTTCTTCGTATTCAAATATTTCTATTTCTCACTCAGTTCCCTAGAAATTGAACAGATAAGAAGAATATTCAACAGTAAAAACGATACAGCATAGACAGAAATAACAAGTTAGTCTATTATTTAATGCCCAATAGTCCACAGAGTACCTCATCTTTTTCAGATTTCTTCTTCGTGCAACGTATGTTATGTGACTCATCAATTATCATAAGTGCCCATTTCCTTCCAATCATACTTTTCCTAAGGCGATTCAACATCCTGTACGAAACAACTACCACCTTCGGACAAGCTTCCAGATAGTCAAGACTATTTTGGCGGCCAAATACTGGAAACGCAAAAAAAAAAAAGATGAATAAGTAGATTTTAAAAAGAAAAATCTCATAAACTTTCCTGCACAATGATGAGATAACCCAAAGATAAAATATTTGAACACCCATCTTGCGACACAAAAAGGACAATTTCATTAACTAAATAGTGAAGATGCATTGTCCAATTAAGTTGGAACGAGGCATGCGATGGACACTAAGTAAACATATAGTAACAATGCTAACACATAAATTAGACTAATTGTACAAGAAATTTAATAAGTTATACGAATCAAGAGAAGTTTTCTGAAGCAACAATAATAAAGAATATCGTTCGGAAAGTACCTAAATGGATATCCTTCGGTAGAAAGGTAGGAAGCCAATGCTCCAACTCCTCTGCCCATGAATATCGCAAAACAGCTGGACAGACGACTAATATAGGACCTTCATCCTGGAAGCAACATGCTATAGCAATTGCCTGCAACAAAACATTAGAAAATTCTGGAAATCTGATTTCAAATGTAACTATATAGTATTAACCGAAACTAGAGGATTTCAAGATTATCAGAACTTGCATCTTGATAGTAACTCAAATTATACATTGATGATTTCATATAGCAATCAACAACAAACGAATTATCCACCTGTCTTCTCCAGATATATGCTATCGATAACCCAAATGAAGTAGAGGTTCCATTTCCAAATTCGTGTTTTTACAGAATTCACCTGAAGAGTCTTTCCAAGTCCCATCTCGTCTGCAATAAGGCAGCGCCCGCCCCTCCGCAGGCCAAACTTTATGCCTTCGAGTTGAAACGGGAGAAGGGCATCTCTCAACGACTTAGGTAGCTTCCCTAGGAGCTCGTCAACTTGTTCCTCAGAATAATGGCCCTCCATCAAAGGGGCCCAGTGATCACCAACAACTTGCGAGAACTTGTGAACGACCACGCGTGTAGTGTACGGTATGTCTTGCGATTGAATGCAGGGGACCTTCTTTAGGCATTTCAAGACCGAGTCGTAATCCGAAAGCTTAAAGATGGAAGACAGCCGACCAGTCTGACTTTGCATCAGGGAAAACGGTACAACCTAATAATGTATCAAAACGAACTACATTCCATAAGTAACCAAATTTACATAGAATCTTCTAAAGGAAAGGATCAGTATGGTATGATAATTTCTTGCTTAAAAACGAAGTTTTTTCTGCCGAAACACATAACACTCAGACCCATAATCAAAAACGTTTCTTCCAAGAACGCATATAAGAAGTAAATAAATTTAAAGAGGAGCACATAGATGAATTGCTGGATAAGAAGGGGAGGCCACAAGAACGAACCGATAAGAGGCAATTCTCGATGATCCGAAGGCACTCGCTTTCTCCGGGAAATGGCGCGCCCTCCAACGGTTCCGGAGATACGGAGAACTCGTCCGAAGAGCAGATCTCGAGGACGGCGCGGAACCGAGGACTCGGCGTCGGTGGCGGCGGTGGCGGCGGCGGCGGCGGGGCGGATTGCGACGATGCGGATGCAGAGATGCTCCGGCATTTGGAGAGCCTCCACGCCTCGGCCTCGCCGAGCTCCGCCGTGCGCTTCCGCTTCTCCAGGGCCGCGAGGCGGTTCGCCTCCGCCCTCCGCCGCTGCTCCTCGGTGACCTCCATCATTGATTACGACGCCGAGGAGGCGAAGGATGGGGGAAGGTACGACGATCGCAAAAGCGTGGAGGGTTAGGGTTAGGGTTAGGGTTAGGTTGGGGATGAGGAAGTGGGATGGTTATTAGAGTTTTAGGAGGAGAGAGAGAGAGAGAGGGAGAGAGAGAGAGAGAGAGAGATAGAGAATGGGAGGGATTGGAGAGAAAAGGCGGGCGAGGCGAAGTGCATAGCATCGCGAGTTACAAACACTACTACGAGAAATGTATGGACTAAATTTAAACTTTTAACGTTTTCTGAAAATGACCATTTGAAGCTTTAAAAAATTTTCAATTTTCTATGTACGCTTTCACATTATTTGATTTAATTTTTTTAAAAACTATTGCCCACACACCTAACGTATCCAAATATTGCTACATGCCTACGTCACGTTTTTTTTTCGTTGTTAATATGATTTTTTAAAAAAGAAATGCTATGTGTACATGAAAAATAGACGGTAAATTTTACACCCATTTACACATGTTTTTAATATTAAAAAAGATTAATAATACTGGTATAATAATATTATATCCTGAATGATTAGAGTATAAGATTTATATTCAGTTTTTTAGATTTACAAATATCATTGCTTTATAAAATATTATAAGCAATTTAATAATGATGACATAATAATCAGATTAAACGTAACTCAGATAAAAACGTGATGTAAGATTGTATAGATGCACTAGTAGGTGTAGAAAAAAAATTAAAGCCATAAAATGAATCAAATCAAATAAATTAAAAAATTAGAGAGTAGAACTAAATTTTTTTAGGTAATTACTACTTAATGGTTCAAAGTTTAGATTAGTTTCATATGTTTTTATGAGAAAATAAATAAATAAATAATTTCTTCTTTTAAAGAGAAATACTCTGTGAACTAGTTTGATATGTTACCAAATTTATATGTTATTTTTGAAATGTATGTACGAATCAATCAAAGTTCTTCATTTTGAAAACAGTAGCATATTATTTTTCTTGTGAAATTAATACTAGTTTATGTATTTTTCACTTCAAGAACATTAGCCACTCCTGTTTCGCTTTCATTTTTATTCCATAAGGAGTTATTTGGTTCCTGAAAAAAGTGTGAAATAAGAAATTTCAAGAAAAAATGTTCATCAAAATTTCTTTTTTGAGATGGAATTACATGGTCCATACACATCATCTAATAAAAAGGGAAATTGCGAAGAAATAAACAAATCATCAAAATTGTTCCATTAATAAAACACTAAACTCCAATTAAACCAATAATGAAGATAAAGTCAACCAGTAAAGAACCAAAACACAAAGCTCCACATTACAAACTAGCATGAATAATAATGCATATCTCACTTACATCATCCATGCACACATAAAATGCGCCTAATATTACCAAATTTGCCTTTCCTTGGAAAGGAAAACTCTATGTGAAAATCTCTCTAACAAGCCAATCAAGGCTAGGATATGCGAAATATAATATTAGAAAGGACGGCAAAGCGAACAGGACGGTCACTAGGATGTACAAGACTAGAACTGCAGCACTCGCGGGAATTGCATATAAGACTATGAGGAGGAAGATGATTACAAGCGGGAACTTCGCGGTCAAGTGAACTAAGAACGCCAGCGACTTGCGAAAGGAAGCTTGAATCCTCTCTCCGTTGAAGAGATTTCCGACGAGGTCCACACGGCGTCCGTTGGAGTCGGAGGTTCCTGCATGTGAAGCTCTTTGGGCTTGATTGAAGTACCCAGTGCTTCCAAGGGTCGTACGGGCATTAGAAGGCCACGCGGGATGGTGGTCGCCGCGAATCGATGGCTGGGATTTTGCCCGCTCGCCATTCATCCCCTCGACCATCCAGAGAAGGAAGTAGTTCTTGCGAGGGAAGGTTAGATTGCCTTTGTAAACAAAGCGGAACGACAAGATGTTGCACCATGGGCAGGAAATGAAGAAAGGAAGCTGGAGGGGTACTGTCGGGAACTTGATTACAGCCCATTGAAGCCCTAAGATGCAATTCTTGCACATGGTGTGGCCACACCATAAGACATACGGCACGTTCTCGACAATGTTAAAGGATTCCCAGCATATTGGGCATTCGAGGCCTTCTTCTCGGCTGGCACACGAAGAACAGTCATCGTCGGAGCAGTCGGGGTTAGCAGTGCAGCACTTTTTTGAAATCAGCTTTTTCCCTAAGCTTCCCGCAATGGCATTTGATGCAAAGTTCCACATTCTGATTGTGGAAGGAGTGGCAGTTTAGGATAGAAGCATTTCCTTTTTGCACTTGGATTGATGAAAGACAAATAGGTGTAAGCTGGAAGAGAGATTCCCTTGACGCCAAACCTGAATCAGCAGAAGTGTAATATACATGTCACTGGCACAGCATGTTTAACATGCATAGAATATGCAATATATAGTTTTTCAGTATGCAAGGAGGATATCGGGATCAGCTACTCTACATTTGATATTGAAACTAGAAAAAGGCAGATAACCAGAGTGTTGATATCAGCAGATGACATGAAACTGCAAGTACAAGGACTACATATGGTGAAGCAGGTGAGTTATTACGACTTCATGTTATTAAATTCTTGATTTGTAAATAAGAAGAAAACAGAGATGGACAGAATTACCATAAACAATCATTATAACACAACATGAAACCGATATTAATGACCGGAACCCAAACAAATTGGCAAACACTCGTCTGATGACCAAACCAGCGCTCAATAACGCACGATAAGCCCTCAGAAAAGCACATTTGTCTTTCCCACCACTCAATAACGCTTGTGTAATGACCAAAACAGTCTACTTGGAAATTCGAATGACGGGTCTTTACTAACATAGTCCAAAGTACTCGAGCTCAACTCACTAATACTAGCTACCCTATCATGTATCCTCATTCTAAACACGACAAACTCTCCCGATTCAAACCTCGACATCCTTATACTCACGTCGACACATGTCACATTCTTTCCCTGGTACACATTTGAGTAACGGACTCCAAAGATGTGTGGGCAACTACTTTGCGAGCATTCTCAACCGAACGAAAGCAACATCTATAACGCTTAATTAGGTAATCCACATGATAGAACCTTACAGAATGGATCCGATTCGATTGCTATCATTACTTTAGTAGTTTATTACCACTAACAATAAGTGAAACTAATAGACCTTTTTATTAGTTTATTACCAGTTATTTTAGCTTCAGCATTCTTCACATACATTGATGCTAAAATCAAGTATCCCTCCAGATGACCAGTATAATGTATTAGACATAGCAAGACATGGCAAAACAGACATCTTTTCCACCAAAAAATAAAATACATGAAAGAATTCTACAAAAATTGCAGCATATTAAGTCTTAAAAAATTGAGTTATCATACGCTACATCCACTCAATAAACACTAAGAGATCAATAGCAAATATAGACTCTATAATCAAAAACCAGTTGAGTAAACGGATACTAAATTGATCTAAACCCTGGGAACCAATTAAAAACCCTTAAAACAATCAAAATCACGCAGATTGAAAGGTTAATTCACTAATTAACACTACGAGATCTCTCCTCCGCGTCAACTTAACCTAATCGCTACAAACACTCCCAAAATCGATATTAAATATCAGAAAAAAGAAAATTCTAATTCCACATGTAGATCTGATGAAGGAGAGCAAATCTCACCATCAACCATCGGGAACGAAGAGATCTGTGTAGCAGGAGAAGGATCGCGGAGAAGAGTCTTCGAGATCGAAACCCACCTCCATTTCTCTCTCCTCTCTCCCTCTCTGTCTCTCTCTCTCTCCTCTTGTCGCTATCGCTCGCTCTCAAATCCACGGGGGAGAGGAGACCTCTTGAATCGACTTGAGAGAACCCCTTTTAACATGGCCCACGAAAGTGTAAAATTACGATATTGGGTTCGCAATATAGAATAATTACCAAAATGCCCTGTCAACTCACCGCATCATACGCCGTTAAAAACGAAAACGAGCAGTGCCGTCTGATTGGGATCGGACGGTCGAGAAATCACAGGTGTTAAGGACCGTAAACGGAATGCGGATTTCATCCAAATATATAATGTACAAAATCAAAATTGAACCATCCAAATCTAATTGCGTAAACTTATTTACTTTGGTAACGGATATATTAAAAATATCATATCAAATTAGAATAGTGGGGTTTGATTTTGTTTGGATATGTCTAATCTAAACAGATTGGATAAAGTAAAATATATTTTATTTAATAACAAATTATTTGCAACAATACATATTCGATTACATAAATAGAGTGGATATTGTTTAGTTATTCACGTAGATCTACTCTAGTTTGTTGACATGACACGGATCACATCATCATTCTCAAAGTTTCAATTCTATCAATTTAGCTACGAAAGTTTGATTTGATTTTGATTTTCTCTTGGCAGTTTCGAGTGTAACAATTTAGTTGCATTTCAATCTCGCCTTCAAGTTCAAATTTCAATTTGAATAAGCAAAGTTTTTTAACAAACTGGTGTGGTGGTTTTTTTTTTTTTTTTTACTCCAGGCGATTAATTAAAGTTCCAACACTAAATCCGAAATAAAATGGCAGGAAAAGAAAGGGTAGGTTCAACGGAATCAAACGACTGTATGAGAGAGAAAGAGAGAGAGAGATAGGTAGCACGCTACCCGCTTCGTTTATTTTATTTAGAAATAAACTTAGCTGAAAATATAAAACAACTAGGATTCAAACTTGGGATCTCAGATACCAACCACCAAGCCCTTTGCCAGTTGCCTTTTGCCATACTAAATTGTTACAGTTAACTCTGCAAAGATGAAATGGAAACAATGGGAAAAGCTTATGATTAATTAGAAGGATAAATTGCACGTTTGGTCCTCAAACTATGAGTCGGGTGATTTTCTAACTCGAATTTTCAAAATTATTATAATCAAATCAAACACCTTAATTTAATTAATTAAATATTACTGTACCATAATGTAAAAATGATGTAGAATTTAAAGTATTGGGGCATCACTAATAACAAAACTGCTACATCATTACTACATTAACGATATATTGACATTTAATAAACTAAATTGAAAGAACTTGATTCCAACAAATCGAAAAGATAAGAGTCTGAAATTACAATAAATTAAAATTTGAGAATCAAAATGTCAGTGTGTCTTCTAGTTTGAGGACCAAACATGCAATTTAACCTTAATTAAAACTTACAAGCAACATGTTCCCCCACAAACTGCAAGGAATTGAATGAGCATGTCTCCCCTACAACTGCAAGAAGTTACTGCAGGATATCAGAGACTTACGCAAAGTGAATTATTTACTCATAGATGCCATGTGAATCACTGGTGGAAAGTAAAGGACTGTTTGGATGCATGGATCTTCTGCGACCGGTCACCGGCCGAAGATGTCACAGCTAGCGCCTTTTAGATGGGCGTAATAACTTGGAGATCAACCATAATGTGATGACATTAGAGACTTTCAAGAAAATAAAATAATTGCTAGCACTTCTTTAAACAGCTCTGCTCAAACACGACACGATTCAGTGTCCTTCGTATTACCGAAAACCAAAAACAAAGTCGACTACAAAACCAATATGCTTCCAAAATACAGGTTAGATAACACAAAAAAACCCACTTATTAGTGAGAACCCAATGAACCTCATGTGGGCCGATCGTTCATGTTCGCGTTCGGTGAAGCGCAGCGTATCTCGAAGTGTTTCCACTTCTACATGAATAAAGTGAAGCCAACATACATGAATTGCTTCTCTCATCGGAAAGTATCAATAACACGGCGTGCTTCTTGAGAAAAATATAATAAGAACCTGGGAGGAAGTTCTTTTCCTCAACCTTGAGGTACAGTGTTTTGAACTGCAGTTAAAGATAGACATTTTTTCAGGTTATATCTTTGAATGTCAAATCATGCACAGCACATGCAAATAATTTTAGTAAAACTGCAATGATTTCCAATGAAGATGGCTAAACAGTTAGATATTTCAAGTAGTATGTGGTAATAAAGCAGCAAAGTTACTATATGAATTCAATGACTCTAATGCTCGGGTACCTGAAAAGAGTCGGATGGTGACCTGAGACATTAAGCAGCAGTATTAAGTAATTTTATCCTATAGTTTGGCGCTGAGCTTCTCCGCTTTCCTTTTAGCATACTCATGAACAATACTGATAGTGCTCTCCCTATGGCGCAAATAAAACTCCGCAAGCAAGATCTCACTTTCTTCGGGCATCAGATCACCATGATGACCCTGCAAATTATACTATAATTTCATAATAGTTCCCTTCGTATTTTGAAGACAATAGTTTCAATTTATAAATCTCAAGAAATTTCAAAAAAAAAAAGAAAAGAGCACATAGGAAACATGATAGTTTATCAGATATAATACTATCTTAACATAAAAGAGAGATGAATATAATCCCAAAATACATGATTGCTTTTGAATCTGTTCGAAACAAACAGGGAAAGATCACTGATCTCAGCAATAGTATGGTATCACTAAAAATATACTGTCTAATTCAAAAAACCTGGAAGGGCAGTTCTTATGATCTTAAAGGTAATCATTACTCTCGAGACAAGGAAAGATATATGAAGTTAACTGAGAAAGTTCCTATTCTTACAAGGCGAGAAACTCTATCACACACAGCATGGTGCATGAGAATGCCAGCCGCAACAGAAACATTGAAAGAATCCACCATGCCTTTCATCGGAAGCATACAATGCAAGTCTGAAAGGGACAGAGCCTCTTCGCTTATACCCCTGCCATGCAGCAAAAATCGGGATTAATAAGCTGAAATAAATCTCTATCTCTTTTAGTTTTTCCAAAGAAATAAATTATCAATAAATACAAAATGAAAACCAAACCAGTAGCATATTAAAGCACCATAAATGTCGCAAAAAACAATATCTTAATGATGAACCCAAAAAAATTAATCATAGGGTCCATCAAAGAAATATTAAAGTAAGGTAATTATATGCTACTAAAGAGCATCATCCACTAATAAAGCCGTCCCAAAGCATAGATAGGATTGGCAGAATAATTAAGAATGCTCAAAAATAATTTAAAACGATGGGCAGCACATTCCAGACCTTGTCAACCATCCTGAACCAATTTTTCATGTAATCATGATAAAAGGCATAATGATATCCAGAAATATAACTATTAATGGGACGAACTATAGTGTAAAATTCAGTTCATAGATCTTCGTTTGAGAGCATAAAATTATCACAGATCTTGATTATCAATACTGGTAACAAAGAAAGAGTTACTCTGGTGCTCTAGCGAGAAAGAACAATGAGAAATCAACATGCAAAGTATGTGATTTGTGTGGAGTCATTTAACGAGGAACCTCACGGTACCAAATGCAAATGCAATGAATTATCAAATCTCAGAAAGCCAAATACATATGCACATACACAAGATACTTACATATGTTCATTTCCCACAACAATAGCAGTTGGTTGCGACCAATCCAACTCATATACAGAAGCCTGGGAAAGAATCAAAAAGTTATCAATTCAAAGAAAGTAAACCATCTTGATAACTTGTAAATTGATCTTGATTGAAGAATAAAGTGCAAAACATGAAACACCAAACTCATTGAAGAATAAAAAGCTACAAAAGGAATTGCAAATAAGCTATTAAATGTGTCACATTAACAGCCATATACGGGAAACACGGAAGTTCATTGTAGAATTGAGAGACCAAAAAGGTGATCCGACGGACATGGAACATTAATTCATACCGAATCAGTTCCCAAGCGAGCTGTTGCAATGCGATAACCCCGCTTTTTCAATGCCGTAAAGCACTCAGACGGCGAATTCCACAGCTCAATGTCCAGCCATTTCTCAGCACCCATGCTAACATGCCGATTGTCCCGATACCTGTTACAAACAACAAATATCTAACAATAAGCGATTAACAAATTAGTAGAAAATCCCGTTCCGCCCATGGAACAGAAACAAGCAAATGCCCTTTTAGACCCGTCAGAGTTTCCCACCCTCGCTCACAGGATAGTTGCTCATGTTTGTTCCTGCTGTGTAGAGTGTAGTGCATTTCGATGAATGTTATTTGAATAATGCTATTAAGAGAAGCACTATGCTGAGGTCCCTGACGTGCTTCTTTCTGAAGCAAAAGTAAAAGCTCCAATTAGGAGCGTTCTGCTTTCGGATCCTACTGCAGTAGAAGATCCAGGACTCCCTGTTTGCCAATTACTTTGCAGCGGGAAGAAGAAGTAGAAGCTGAGCCAAATAGGCACTAGTAAGCTCATTGTACTCAAATCCAAGCTCTCTCACAATCCTCAGACTAAGTACTAACAAATCAGATCATCCAAATTTGTTACATTGATACGAGAAACCCGATGCCACACTGCTTCGAAGATCAAAGGAGTCAAACAGGGCGTGCCGTTTCACCGCAGGCGTAGCTGCACCTTTTACTGCCGCCGCAGGAGATCACATGCACCGACTGCACCCCGAGCGCGTCCGCCGACCTGAACGCCGCCGACACGTTTCCGAAGTCCGTCAAGCCCTCGACCACCAAGCACACCGAGTAGCTCCGGTTCGCCACCGCCCTCCGAATCCTCTCCTTCCTCGCGTCCATGATGTACGGATCCAGCGCGTCCACCACCTCCCTGCTCGACACCTCCACCGTCCCCGACCTGAAAACATCAATATACGGAAACCACCGCCGCCCCCGTACTTCCTCCGCCAATGGCGGCGGCTCAGCGCGGCGCTCCATCTTCATCAGCCGCTCGATGCGGTCCCCTTTGGTGAGGAGGTCCTCGACGGTGTCGTCGGAAGAAGCGTCGGAGGGAGGATCCATGGCGGGGACGGAGGCGCAGCGCGCCGATAAGGGCTTGTTGGATCCATGGGACCCTAGCCCTAGGAATCGAAGGGGAGAGGAGGGGAGAGGGTGGAAGGGGAGGAAGGGAGAGGGGGGTTGGTTCCGGGTTCTATGGATCGCGGGGGCGAGGGAGGAGAGGGTTAGGGTTTTAGAGGCGATCATTTGAAAGGGATGAAGAGGAGGGAGATGAAGAGTGAAAAGCGAGGAGGTGAGAGGGAATGGATAGGGTTCGACCGTTAACGGCGAACGGTTGATATTTGGGTCGGGTCGGGTCGGGTCGGGTTAAGTTGTGGAGTAAATGGATCGGGTAGCTCAGTTTGACGAAAATAAAAGAAGAGAAGGAAAAGAAAAAAAAAGAGGTAAGAAAATTATTTTCTCTTATTTGAATGTAAACTTGATTTTAATCTCCAAAAATAGCCTAGGAATCTCCAAATAATTTTTTTTTTTTTTGAAAAAAGCGGGTCGGATGTTAGAGGTCCTACCGAACAACTGGATCCGACTCCGAAGAGCTACTCTGATATTATTTATTATTATTATTATTATTATCTCCGGGCATTTTCACGATTTTACGAGCCTCAGCATCGTCGCAGGGGAAACACGGCACGATGCTCTTCTCCTCTTCGTCGTTCCTCGCCTCCCCTCGCCCTCCTCCGTCCATCTCCCTCACCGGGAAAATCACCGCCGTCGACTCCGCGCCCCTATCTCCGCCACGTCATCGATCCAACCCCTCTCCCTCTCGAGCTCTCCATTGGTCCCTCCCCGCCGCCGCCTCCATTTCCTTCCTTCTTTGGTCCACTCCAGGTGCACTCCTTTTTCCTCCTCCTTTTTTTTTTTAACACTCCTTAGCCTCAATTACTTTAATTTTTTTCAAAAAAAAAAATCTACTGCATACAGTGTACTACAGTAGTTTCATAGAGTATCAATTTATATTCCTGCTTTAAGTTGATACAATATATATGTTTTGTCAATAATAAAATTAGCTCGGTAGTTACCATATTTTAAGAAATCATTAGAAAAGGGGTACTATTACAAGGTTCCTCCTCGTAACATGTCTTTATATATTATTAATGTACTGAAGCTCATAATTATTACAATGGTTTTTAGTTAAATTTGCCAGCACATCAATAATTCATAAAAATAAATATTTTGGCGTATCCATCTACTGTATCTAGCGCAGTTGGCAAAGAATATGATGGTTGATACCTGAGATTTCAAGTTCGAAGCCTAATTGATTCACATTTCTAGCGAAAAACAGAACCAAAACACTTTCCATAGAAAAAGCAACGAAATATTCTACGGTATAAACCACGGAATAATAAAGTATAATACTTTATCCTTCCTTGTTTGCAATTCATTATAAGATAGTTTACTACAACTTCCATGTACCATAGTGGGGCATTTTTGAAGTTTTACCTTTATTGATTCCTTGCATTAATCATGCATGTGGTATCATCTTACATTTTACAATCTCTTATTTCTCAGAAAAAAAGAATTATGTAAAATATGAATATTGGTTCGCATGTAATTCCTCGTATTTTCAATTTGTTGTCACCCATAGAAATTCTTAAGCATAATTCAGTTTCACTTCTTTCATAAGGAAAAGAAAAAAAAGGTTGATGTGTAATGGAGTTTTCGGGCATTTGATTTGCAGTGGATGCTGGAATTCTCTCGGGTTTCTCGGGGTTGGAATCGGTTCCCGGACCTCAGCTCCCGCAGTTTGATTTCCTCAACAAATGGAACGGTTCGCGCCCTGCTCACTATCTCTTTTACGTTCGAATATGTTCTTCTCTAATTTTATCATCAAGTATTGTTTTTCGTCTTTCGAAGAGGATAATCAGAAGAAGTATGCTGAGTTCGACTCGCGATTCAAATCTACTACCGTGCTTAAGGAGCTGCTGGAGAAGTCTAGATTGAATAAAGAAAGGTAAGATTAGTTTTTTTTTTTCGACGAATATTTGAATAGAGATTGTTACTGTTCACAAGTTTGATCTTCACCGTAAGTTGTTACAAACTGGGTCTTAATTACACTTCTGCATTGAATTTTTTCTGTAAAAATGGTTGGAGATGTGTGCATGAAATCACCACCTAGCTGTCATCTCATTTTGCGTGTTAAGATTGATTTTTCTCAGATTGCGGCGTTACATGATAGTTAGGTGGTGACTCGAATGTATCAACATTTTTTTCCTAATTTAATGGGGAAATTTTTAATGTAAAAGGGTATATTGCGACTCGTCAGTTACAATTTATAGATTGAGGACCAAATTAGAACTACATTAATAGGATCAGGACCGCTGGTATACATCATCCCCTTTCTGTCAGATGCACTAGTGCTTTGCATCAGAGTATACGGCAGTAACCCTCTTTGAAGTTGTGTTTTTTATCTGACTATAAAATTGCGAAATAAGTGCATGATTGCAAATTAATTGTGTGGATCCTTTTCCAGGAATCAGAAAGAACTCCAAGATAAGTATTGCTTGCGCGGCGCGGAATGGGGTGTGGGTGATTGCTCCACTGAAGGGATGACACAAGAAGAAAGAGATGAGTTTGTTGGAATGCTAAAGAAGAGAAGCAAAGGTGATTAAACTAGCCATGTAACTCAGGTAGTAGTCTTATATGTACAAGAAATTTTTACACTCTACTATCTTTTTTACGAGTAATTTTTGGCCAAGGAGAGTTGCCTATGTTCCACTTACATTTACATGTGGTTGTCAAATTGAGTTACTTTGATTTGATGAAGTTACAATAGAGAAAGCAGAAGAGATTATTATCCCTATATCTAAAGAAAAGGAAGCAATAGCTTGCTTCTAAACAAATATGCACTAAGTAAGTTACTGCTAGGAAAATATTTAGTAGTTTAATGCAATCTGGAAAGAAAATTTCAACATTTTGGTGAAAAGGCTACTATACAACTATGCCACTCTTTTTTAATGAATAATAAATATGTTAGAGCTGTTACATCCATTGAGGATCAACCAAGATCATAGTTCTCTGCCACTTCGATAAAGTGTTTAAGTATAGTCAAGTTGGTTAACTTTGACTTAATCAAAAGCTGCAACGTTGTCAACAACTAACGATATTTACCTTGTTAGAATCAAATCTTACTAAGTGGCAATTTTTAGTTCGATTTAATAGTTGTTTTTGACGGTGGAGACTCAATTGAAACAAATAATAAGGGTCCTGGGTTAAAGTTTGATTGCAACAGTGCGTCCTGGCTTATTGGCTAGGGGCCATCGTATCCGTCGATGCAGAACTTTCTCAACATTACCACAATTCCCCTATGGCCTTCTGGGTATCGCAGAAACCGACGACTTTGAGAGAGTTGGAAGTGTATGAAGTGATAAGAGCCTTGCATCAGTATCATGTGAAAGTGAGCCAGATACAGAGATTTTACAACAGTATTAGGATCTGATATGAGGTACTTAACCCCATCAATTATATTGGTTTCATTGTGCTCTTATTGTGTTGTACCGGAGAGGTAAATTGCCTAAGGAGGTGTTTACACTCCAGGGCTGTTTTTGGATCTACTGATCACCAAGAACGGTTGCAGGAGAATGGAATCTTTTTCGATTTTGTTTCGAGGAAACGCAAAACAGAGGATTTAAAATGACCGATATTTCCTCTTACTTGCTGGATACTGTGAACCTTCATTCAGTACAATCTAAATGACAATGGATTAATGAGAAGATCCTTTTTAATTGGTTAGCATCCTCTTTTCAGATATTCGATATGAAAGGTATAAGAGGGGCTTGTTTGCAGGCATAGTAGTAATATAATAGGTGTAAACTTACGCCGCAAAAAGGGGTGTTCTTATGTTGAAGCATTTCAACAAAAAGGTCTGGGTGTGTGTGGAGATCTTGTTTATTTACTATTAAACGAGTAAGCAACACAGGAACAAAAAAGTGACCAGTATTTCGAATATGACCACTTTATAGATTAGCTGCTGATCTTTTCCATACTATAATTCAAGTTCAAATCATCAAAAATGGAAACATCTACAACTTTCATTTGTTGAAGTCAACATCATTCTTTGAATGCAAATCTAAATTCGACTCAAATATGCAACAAAGATGTGGAAATAGTGGTAGATTAGTGGATTCAACATCAGCAATCTCTGGGACAAAAAGCAGGATCCATGAACAGCTTACGGCTCGGTCTCGGATCCTCCAGCTGATTGCGGGGCATCCATGGCTGCATAACTAATTACGAAAATGTTGAACTTCGTAATTATGCCTCTACGAGTCCCTCACTACGAGAAACCTTTTTCTTGTTCTTCACGACCTTGAGATTTGAATCATTTCCGCCTTCCTTTTCTGTTTCAATCCTCGCAAAGACGGGTTTTGGGTCTGGCATTATGTGGCCTGCTCTCAGCCTTCCCCAATCCGTGTCGCTCTAGAAAAAATAGAAAAGTTAAAAAACAAAGGAGATGATAGCGAAGTAAAAAATTTAAAGTAAAAATAGGGTAAAATTTAGCCAAATGTATATATTCTGTAGGATAACACTCCTCTGCTTTTAACTGTTTTCTTGCTTTATATTCTTTAACATAGAGCTCGTTACATAGTTGCTGAAGAGCAAGCATCAGAAGTGGAGATAACTTACCCACGTTAGTGCTCCAAGTTGATCCTCTGAGAACCCGAGCTGTGAAAAGATTCGCCAACATAGACTTGGAGTAATTGGAGATAATGCTATTGCAATAATCCTCATTGCCTCCAGTATAATTACAAGGTCCTGCTTACAAATGCAAGAATGTGAGCAATTCATTACCACACAATTGCTTCTTGATAAAGTGTATCAGAGACTTGCATGGAATACTAGAAGATGACATAGAGGTACTAGTATCTAATCAATCGGTCGAACCAAGGTTTCTCATTCTTAAGAAAACACCCAGCAAATAACACACCACAATGGCTAAGGAAGTAGGGCTCCCAAAAATTACATAAAGAGGCAGTTAGTGTAAGTGAATGAGGATAATAACCTTTGCGGCCATTTCAGAGCTAGTACCCCCTTGCTTGAATCCAGACCATGGTGCATGCTCATCGATGTACAAGTTACCAGCATTGCCGATTTCAAGAACAGATTCACAAGCTGCTGAGAGTGAGAGATTTTCATAATGGCACCTCGCCTTTTCCACCTACACAAGATGGTTATAATAAAAATAGTACATTGTATATGTAAAAAATAGCTATCATTATAGGTATAACTTAATTAATGATGAAAGAAGAATAGCAACAATAAAAAAAAAATGACAGAATCCAAAAAAAAAAGCAACCAAAAAAAAAAAAAAAAAAAAAAAAAAAAAAAAAAAAAAAAAAAAGAGAAAAGGTTGGCAGTATATCAGAAGGGATATTTTAAGAGAATCTCCAGCTCTCAGAGTGTTGCAGCTGATATATCAGAAGGGTTTAAGAGAATCTCCAGTTCTCAGAATGATGTAGCTTGACTAACTCAGATCTCACATATTAAAGATTGCTATGTAAAAAATTTATATTCCAGTGGCAACAGCAATAGTGATTCTTTTACTCAAACAACTCCTGTATATGTTCTTCCAGCTTTAAAAACCCAACCATAATTTTATGACTTCCAAAACTAAGTACCGTTCTTGTATAACATCAAATTTCAAGATCAATCAATAGTTCGCCATACAAAAGTAATGTCAGAACTGCTTGAGAAGGAAATTAAGTTTTACACGCTAAAAACATTGTCGACAACAGACAATTTTTCAAAAGGATTGTAGTAGTCAAACACCATTTTAGAAGATTTTGTTGTAAATGAAATGATCAATTAGGTATTACTATGTCATACCAATTTCTCCACAGTATCTTTGAATGGATTTCCTTCTGCTGCTGCCATGGAATCAAAAGGTAATGTGGATTGGCAATTCTTCTTCAGAAGTCCAAGGGTCCGGTTGAGAAGGTTTCCTGCTCATATAAAATAACAATTAAGTTACAAGACAGTCACAATTCACAAACTCAGATGAAGGATAAGGGGCTTTACATATATACATCCCTGCAAAATCATCTCTCTACATATTTCTTTGTAAAATATGAATTTTTTATATAAGCACCTTGAAAGTGTAGTTTGTAACACAAATGCCGTTACATTATGATAGGGTCAGGCAAATTCATGGGGGGAAGTTGGTTTTCTATTAGAAAATATTTCTCCTAGTGGTTCATTTTTCTGAGTATGCGGTGTATATATAAAAAATCAACATTTTGAAGGGAATATACAGAAATCTCGGATACCCTTTAAAAGAACTTTCTTAGCCGCCTTCCGCCCTTCAGTGGTTCATTAGACAAAAAAAGAGGAGAAAATTTTTTTTGCAGGCAACAGGCTTTAACACGAATACCTTAATGTAAGTAAATATTACTATATTGATATTTGAACGTCTTGAAAACCTTCCAACTAGAACAACAGGTTAATGGGGAACTCAAACAAATATTACCAACAGTATTTGCGAGGTGCGCGTTAACTATATTGATGAAGCGATCCTCTGAGTAGTCCCCATCATTCCCGAACTCCACTTCCCTCAAGAAGAAATACCTAACAGCATCAGCTCCAAATCTGTGCACCAGATCCTTTGGCTCAAGTGTGTTTCCCAAGGATTTCCCCATCTTCATACCATCCTAAAATTTTCAAAATAAAAAGCAGTGCTGCATGAAATGAAAATGAATGTATGAGATAGAAATCATGAAACTTATAAATAAAATGTACATGACAAAAGAAAATGAGAAAAAGGTTTAAAGAAAAGATTCTTGATATTTACCCTGATACCATTAAGAAAAAACATACAAGTTAAAAAAATTTGTTTTTTAAAGTAATATTGCAGCCTTATTAGAATAAAATGATTTTTGACAAATAAAGTAATCCTCTTTTTAAGGAACCCCGGAAAGTAGGCTCCCACAGTGAAGCCATTTCAGTTTAGAAAATGTGCAAATATGTAATGCAAGAGATCCACCGATAAGCAATTTAAGAACAAAGAATCTTGGCCATAATAAAAAGTTCATAGGTATCTTATTATCTCAGCAAAAAAGGAGACATAATTCTCGAGTGCTAACTAAATGAACATTGAGAAGCACTTAATACTGTTAATTAGACATAGGCATTCTACTAAAGATCGATTTTATAATTCTCTTGTGGAGCCACAAGAAAATACGGTGTTTTGATGGGAGCCACATAATCAGATAAAGAAAAGCATGCAATGCATAGAAAGCTTTCAGTCAAAATACAAAAAACGGATTGATATTATCATTTTACTGCTTTATTAATCATTTTTTGAATCCAAAGATTGCAACAAGACAAAATTGATAGAGCATAAGTACCTTTGTCAAAAAGCCATGGCCAAAAACCATTTTCGGAAGAGTTAATCCAGCAGACATTAACATCGCTGGCCAATAAACTGCGTGAAACCGCAAGATATCCTGCATAGTGCAGACATCAGGAATGACCAGTAATAATGAAAACACGGGTATAAGAGATCCAGAACTACCGGCATATTATATACTGGGAATTGCATGGAAATATACAGCATGCTACAAAGTAAATCATTGATGTACCTTCTAGCATGAGATCAAACATATTGTATGATAAAATTCTCTGATACAATATTACTGATATGGCAAAAAATTAGCAACCTTCACTATCAGTTAACAAGAAAAACTTTCCTACAAATATAACAAAAATTAAGTAAGCTACCTTGCCTATTAAGTGCAATGAGGCAGGCCAGCCAGAATTAACAGCTTGTTGTAAACTTGGACTCTCCTCATTCTCTAACAATGCAGAAATATAACTGTAGGGAAAGAAAGAAAATTATGTCACTGCATAGAGACTAAGTACTCGTGAATTATATCACCGGATTAGAGTTAGTCTCGCAAATAAATTAACAAAATCATGTAGTTCTTGACCAAAAGAAAAGAAAAGAAAAACATTAACTCTAGCAGGCGAGGGTACTAATTTTGTATTTAAAGTGAAGGGGACGTAGAACTAAGTGGCAAGAAAAGGATTATAAAGCAGCAAAAGTGTCCAAAATAAACATTTATATCACCATTTATTGATGCGAGAGATCCAAGGTATAGTGAAGTACTGTCAACCTTTTAGATCTTACAAAATAATGCAAATAATACAAATAATAATGTGCAAACTGCAATGAAAGCTAAAGATGTAAGTTGACAATCTTACCCCAACAAAGCATCAAACCATACATAAATAGTTTGCTTATTGTCGTTTGGCACTGGTATGCCCCAGTCCACAGAAGAACGGGATATAGAAAAGTCTCTTAATCCACCATTAATCCAGCTTTGCACCTAAAATCGCATTTGAATTTAAAAGTGCAATTTGAAGTCTAAACATACACAATTTCATGCAAACATGAACTAATGAACTAAAATGCATCAAACTATATTGCATTTCTGACAATAGTAGAACGATAAAAATGCACAACGTAAACAAAAACAAAGCAAAAACATAATAAATATCAAATTGGGTTGATGGAAAAAAGAAAAACTTTTACTCTTTTGAATTCTAGTAACAAGAATAATAGATCAACATTAACTACAAAAATGGCGGACACAATTACTGTTCTTCAAGCTTAATCTGTGGGGAAAGAAGTATTGGCAGGTGAAATTACAAACATAAGAAATCACAGTAATAGGAAAGACGTGAATTATTCACCTCATTTAAGCGAAAAGAAGGCTTCACAAAATCTGGGTTGCTTAGCAATAAATCTTCCAATTTCTTCTGATACTTCGATAAGGCAAAAAAGAAGTTATCCTCCTTCCGAAGTACACAAGGCTTTAGGTGCATAGGGCAACATTTATTCTCAAGCAATTCTTTCTCATCCTGTACATTATCACCAGAAAAGGAAGTTAGAAGCAACTTTTATGCATACAAGCTCATGGAAAAAAAGCAACATTCATGCACACTATACTGTAAGTTTGACTGGGAAGCACATCTCTGCAATATTTCGAGTAGCACTCTTTTTTAACAAACTTGGCGCTCAAAGCAGCACCACACAAAAGCACTTGAAGTTCAATTCATAAAATATCTCATTAGAACCAATTGATTATTTTCCCAATTTCCTCCTGTAAACAGCCATATATCTAAACAAATGATATGTAAATTTACCTTGTACTCCTCACAATTTATGCAGTAGAGCCCCTCGTAGTCAGCCCTATATATGTCGCCATTGTTTAGTACTCTAGAGTAGAACTCCTTCACGACAGCTTCATGTCTTGAACTGGTAGTCCGAATAAATTTATCATATTTTATATCGAGCTGCAAATTAACAAACAATATGAATAGTCAAGTTACGCAGGAATTTTGTCAGTTCAACCTATAACCTAAACAACTTGAAAAAGAATAGTTTTATAGAGAAAATCAAAAACCCAAATGCACAGGCACGTACATCTGCCCAAAGCAAGCGGTAAGAATGGGAAATGGTGTTGCAGTGCTCGCTCGGGCTATTGCCGCTAGCTTCTGCTGCTGCAGCAATTTTCTCTCCATGCTCATCTGTTCCTGTGATGAATATAACCTTCTTCCCTAGAAGCCTCTGTTGCCAGATTAGCACCATTAAGATAAATTTTGAAGTCCTAGGGTGATGTATGCATTATATTAGTAAGTATTTTAATAATCAGTTCTATTGAATTCCTGAAAAACAACTTACTAAAAAGAGATTAAAGCTTTAGAAAGCATCGACAAGCTAAGACCCAATTCTACTCAATTAGAACATCAACGAATATGATCACTAAGTAGAAAACCACAATATGGTGTCGTTTTACACAAAATTAGAAAATTAATGCACAATTAACGAGCCTAAACTCTCCAATTAAGGGGGCAAGAGGGATTTGGTAGCAGTTGACGTTAAACCCCAAAGATTGAGGAAACAACTAAAACAATGACAATGATGGGGCTTCTTATCCATATTCAAACTGCCTAAACACACTAGCCACATATCGTCGACGAGCTATCACCCAATTCTAGTAAATTAGAGCCTCAATGAGCAAGATCACAAAGTACAAGTGCACAAAATGGTATCTTTTCATACAAAATTAGAAAATTAATGCGCAATTAACGAGCCTACACACTGCACTCAAGGGGCATTAGGGATTTCATAACAGTAGACATCAAAACCCAGAGACTGAGGCAGCAACTAAAAATTGACCATGATTGAGCTTCGCACCCACACTTAAAACTTCTCAACACACTTAAAACTTCTTAAACACACCTGGAACCGGGCGATGGCGTCGGCGGCGATGGTGGTGTAGGCGCTGCCCATGTGGGGCGGCGCGTTCACGTAGTAGAGCGGCGTCGTGAGCACGAAAGGAGGCGCCTTGGAGGGCTCCTTCGCACCCTCGGGGTCGGCGCCGAGAGGGAGGGAGGATACGCGCGGCGCCGCCGAGGAGGAGGAGGAGCATCGGCGGCGGAGGAGGAGCGGGAGGGGGGAGGAGCGGGGCGCGAGGAGGGGGTAGGGTCGGAGGGAGGAGAGCAGGGCTCGCCCCGCCATGGATGAAGCTCGGAGCCTTGGTCTCGTCCCTCCGGAAGCAGCAGCAGCGGCCCGGGGGAGGGGACGTTATCGTTGAATGCTTCGCGCTGAGACGGCTTCACGCGTCGACCGTAAAATCACCAGTCGTTCCCTGTGCTTTAAGAATCGTGCCGAGCAAAGATGGACAATAGCGGAGAGATAAAATGGACTCACTCGGCTCAACGGGTAGCGAATCCGGGCCATCCAGCCATCTGTCCATCACGGCCCGTTCCAATTGGGGCTAGCTCGGCCGGGCCGTCCCCGATAAAATCCAAAACTATAATATATATTTATAGAGTCCGGCTAATATTCTCTCATGAGTATAAACTTTTTTGTACTCATAAATTTTTTGTCGTTAAATCTAACTCCTTTGATTCTTTTCATCTATTACATCATACTATTCAATCAACTACTCACTCAATCCTAGAGTACCACTATTATTCTAATCAGAAATCCCTATTATATAATATATAGTAGTCCTATCCAATATTTATATATAAAGAATTAGAATAATAGGCAATAGTGTTTCGTTTCGTTCATTCAATATTATTGGTTTGTTTAGGTCCTTGGCATCGGGCCGCCATGGGCTCTTCTCCTCCTCCCCTTCCCCTTCATGGGAGGAGCGGGCGCGGGGGTGACGAGGAGAGGGAGAGGGAGAGGGAGAAGGAGCAGCGGCCGCGGTTCTTCGACGCGAAGGCTCGGGCGAAGTGCTGGCAGAAGGCGGCGGTGGTGAGCGGGCGGCATCCGGAGCGCTGGCAACGTCGTCTGCAAGCGCTTCTGGAACTGCCACGGCTGCCTCTGCTACGAGTACGATCACATCGTCCCCTTCTCCAAAGGCACCCACACACACCCCTTCTTCTCCTTTTTTTTTTTTGAACTTTTCTTTTAATTTTCTTTTTTCTGAGAGGTCACAAATTTTGGACGCTTCAATCTTAATCTCCCCCCCATTTTGTGTAGTGTTGTTGTTAGATAAAGTGCTGTTTCAGTAACTAGTTGAGTAGTACTTTACTTTTTAGAAGATAGAAAATGTAGTGTATTAAAATTCCTTCAAATCATCAGTTTTAACTTCTAGGACTCGGAAGCTCGTTATGGTTCTGCAAAAGCACCGTACTATTCTATTTGCCAAATGTTCTACCGGAGGCGATAATTATTTTGTTGAAAGCAGAAGCAGAAGTGGAGCCAACCAGACACTATAGCACTTCTTAGACAACACTTTATCTAACAGTTCTACACCCTGCATCCCAAGGATTTAAGTGCCATGGCACGGGATGGTGTTGAAAACTTGCCAGCATTGTACGGTACGGTGCGTGTTAGGTCATGTCGATGCGTGTCAATCATAAAAAAAATATATTTGTGCCGATACGTAATGGCATGAAGTATTTACTTTCTTTAGTAACAGAATATGCCAATTATTTATTATGTATTTTTATCAAATCTTTTAAATTTTATTAAGAAAATTACTTACTATTCAAAAATAGAGGGTTTTAAGTTGTGCCATCGGCACGAAGGTTGTATCGTGCCGATATTTTGCTGGCACGATACGGCATAATGGATACGGCCCGTGCCGATAGGCACTATAATCGTTGTTGCATCCTACATCAGGTTGGGCCAGACAGGCGTCTAGTCTTGATTTTGTTCTAGAATGGATGCTTTTACGGGTAGTAGTAAGCGGTTCCATTCGATCTGAATATGAAGAGAATGGTTCGTGTAGGCGGAGAGTCGACTGCGGATAACTGCCAAATTCTGCAAACAAGGGTGAACAGGTTCAAATCGGACAAGGAATGGGTGGGCAAGGCTGAGCTCAAAGGTTTCTCCTGCGATATTCAGTTCACTGGTGAGTGTCTCCCCTTTCCACACCACGGTTGTGAATTAATTTTGCGTCACTTATCTGATGTTGGAAAAGAAAAATTTCATGTTATCTGTAGTTTCGTATTACTTAAGCTCTGCTGTAATACTCAAAAATGAGAGCCCAAACTCGAAATTATAAACCTCGACCATAAGATGATTAGGCGAAAGGCGAAAGCACATTCTAATATAGGCCTGAGAAGTATTGCGCGGGTCTCCTATAAGAATCCAGCACAAGACATATTTCATCACGAAACGAGGCTATTATTGGAGGCTGTTACATTTAAATTTCAGCACTTATTTGTTGTATCCTTGATCCAGAGGGATTAGCCGAGAAGATGGGAATGGTTTCGGGGATAATTATGCAGTTGAAAGCATTAAGAGGAAGTTTGATAAGGTTACAGCAATAAATATGCAAGTTTTTCGACGAACTAAATGTGCCAGCTGCCCAGCTTAGTTTCATCATTCATAGGATTTCATCTTCAAAACCATGTTGTCGGATCCTTTAAATCGTTATGCAACTGGCTAAATTTTTGAAACACCAACAAACTTCCTGGCTCACCCTTAAGATGACCTAGTTCATGTAACTCAAGATCTGCCTGTGTTCTGATTCTTCTGAATATACTGGGATATAACTCCTTCATTACCAACTCAAAGTTCAAATTCATGTCCACATCCAGTGTACCCTCAATTCCAATATTTTGAGAAGAGTAAGGTGTTTGCAGAGGGAAAACTAGGGAAGTGTTAAGGCTTTTTTATCACTTGAAACCGTCTGTGGTATGTTCTAGTTTTGCTTTGCACAGCAATCTGGGGAATACTAGCTATAGTGCTCCAAACAAGTGGAATAGATTTTAAGCATAACTCCGAGTAACAAGTTGATACGCCCATTTGACCCGAATTCGTTTTGATATTTTATGCTAAATCATTCTTTTGGACATTTATTCTTGCTGCACCGCACATTCATTCATTTTTACTATCTCGAAACACGGCTTGGCGTTTGATATCTATAGCGCTGCATGTTGATTTGCAGACAAGGAGCTCGACATAATCGAGATGGCGGTGTACGGGGATGTCATCCGCCCGGGGAAACAATGCCGGTGCAGAACTGTTGCTGAAATGCTCGGGCAGATGAAGTCGAAGAACCACTTGGCCGCCTGCGAGCTACCATACAAAGAACCACAATGAACCTGCATTCGCCGTAGTTTTTTTTTTTTTTTTCATTTTAGCATTGTGTTGTACTATACTATTATTTAATATAAATTAGATATACTTTATTTGAATGGCATGGCTGATGTTTGACTCCAACTCCCAATCAATGTTAGATGGGTTTTATCTGATCTCTCTTTTTACGACCTGAAAGCTTGATGCTATGTGATGATACCTATCTACACCATTTTGTTTGTAGGAAATGTCGTGCGATGCTCGCCATTTCAGCAGGCCAATGCAGCTCGCCTATTCTATGCCATGGCCAATTCAGCTGGCCTATTCTGTGTGTATGGCACGATACTTTGTTTAAATGGCTTCCTAGGAGACAAAGCAAGACGGGAGAACGGGAAAATAATTGATTGGACTTGGTACGCTGCGTGTGCTTGACAAGCTATCTGTCTCATCTTTACTTTGGAATATGCGATAAATTTGTTCACATCTTAATATTTTTTATTTTGAAGTTGCAGAAATTAAAGCAAATGTGTGACAAAAGACAGTTCTGTAGGGATTGCCAGTAATTGAGCTCCAATTTATTCCAAATTATTTTTTTTTATTTCTACTTTGATTAAATTATATTTTCTGAACTAAGTCTAAAGTAAACATTTCTAGTATACCAAGGTCCTAAAAAATAGAAAATAGGAATTAACTATAATAGAAATTTACGGACCGTCCCTAGCACAAGTGGCAAAATGGGTTGGTGATTGGTACCTAAGACCCAAGTTCGAATCATAGTTGATTTACATTTACAGCTAAGTTTATTTCTAAATAAAATAAATGAAGCGGGTAGTATGCTATCTTTCTCTAAAAAAAAAAACTATAATAGAAATTTCTTAACTCTTGAATTTATAATAGTACTCTCACAAAATAGTAAACTCTATATATATCTTCCAGGATAAAAAATAGATAGCAAACACTATTTTTTTAGTATGGATAATATTTTAATTTTTCTCCACAAAATAGTTATATAAAGAAAAGGCTTAAAGTAATATGAAAGGTTCATGGGCAAGTGTTCAGAAAAGGAACAAAAAAAAGGAAGGGAAAAAAAAAAAAGAAGGGAAAAGGACACAGTGTTCAGAAAGAGCAAAAAAACAGTAATTTACTTACACTTTTAATCCATGTTGCTGCCTTTTAATTACCATCATTAACAAAAAGAAGAACGGAATTGACATAATAGAAAGATATGTAGGACAAACATTTTATAGGCACCGTGCCCAAACAATTTGTTTGGGCATGGTGCCCGAATGGGCGCCGCGTGTGCAGCGGCACCTATCCGCACCCTCCTTTCCCCCTCTTTCTCTTTCTTCTTATAAACCGAGCCCACCATTTTTTTTTTTTTTTGAGGGTTCGGTTTTTAGGAAGAGAGAAAAAGAGAGGGGGAAGGGAGGGTGCAGATGGGCGCCGCTGTTTTGAGGGTGCGGATCCGGGCACCGTGTCCAAACAAATTGTTTGAGCATGGTGCCCATAAAATTTTTGTCCAGATATGTACGGGGAGAGAGAATCAAAATATTGAGGTGGACTCACTCAATAATTGTAGTAAAAGCGAAAGGATCATGGCTTGTTTTCCATATTAAAGTTAAGCTTGGTTTTTGTTATAGAGCATGCTGTCGATTGATGCAGTGCTTTTTAAAAGTTATTTACAAAAAAATCAAACTTAGAAGCACTCAACATTAAGCTTTCAAACCATCTTCGTATTGTACTGTAACAAAAGGTTTTTTTTTTTAGAAAAAATAGCATGTTACCACTTCATTCATTTAGGAGATGAACTCAGTTACAGACTGAGACAACAAAGCCTCGAGAAACAAAAAAAAAAAAAGATTCTAGATTCTAGGTCGATAGGATTTCTGACATTAGCTGACAGAGAAGCTGTCCCAAAATTTTCCGAGGGAACGAATCTTGATCAACATGGTACCCGGTGGATTTTTGGACTTGTCAAATATACGACAGTTACGTTCCAGCCAGATCACCCACCATGTGGTGACGACCGTAGCTAACTCTCTCCTTTCTACCGAACCACCTTTATATTTGCAGTCGTTCCAGAACTGGTTGATAGTCGAACAAAAAGGACGGGCCCGTTTATTTGGCAGCCGAATCTTCAAAAGATTTTTGGTGATTTTAAAACTTTTTCTATTATTAAATGTTTAACTATAGATAATTACAATTAAAACCAAAAAATAAAAATAAAAATAACAGGAGAATCAAACAGCCACTGTGAGAAAGAATCTACTTGTATGTAAAAATAACCAAGGCATAGAACAACACTGGAAAAGAGATATAATAATCTACAGTAAAGTTCACTTCTTTAATGCGGCGGTGTTGTTGCAAAACTTAGAATCTTTTGTGTCTTCGAAAAAAACAAATTGATAAAAAATATAAGCCATTCTGAAATAGTTTTGATTTTTTGTTTTAGAATTGAGTGATTTCAGTAAATTAAATTAAAAAGTTCGATAAATGATCGATAATTCCACCAAATTTAATAGTTCCAATTATCTTATGACGCATAAAATTGGACTAATTAACTGTTAACAGCTAATTAAGTCATGAAATCTCTCTCTCTCTCTCTCTCTCTCTCTATATATATATATATGGAGTCCGGCTGGAATATTATCGATAGCACGAAATATTTGGTGCTATCAAGTTTTCTGCCGTTAGATTTGTCTTTTTTATTATTTTTATTTGTTCGATTATACTATTCAACCAACCACCGACTTAACTCTAGGAGGTCCACATCATCCTAATAGTACATCTCTTAATCTAAAAATAGAAAACTTAATAGTACAAGCCATTGGTGCTATTAATAATATATATAATCAAATAATAAAGATTCAGTTAGAAAATTTATTGTTGAGGGGTCTCCACACATTTATGCCACTTTATTTGGATTTGTTTATTATGCTTTGAATAGTGTCGGGGAACACACGGCAAATAAATTCATTTGAGAGAGAGAGACTTGGTTTTGATCAACATTGATTTCAGTTCACGCATTAGTTTGGGTGATTAATTCGTTCATGGACCAATGTAACTAACTTATCTTTTATATTAAGATGTTTAGATTTTTGAAGTTGGACAATCTATAGAAAGCTGGGAAATAATTTAAGTATAAAATATAAAAATACTATTTTCTAATATATCGAGCTTCTCAAAAATGATTGTTTTATATTATTTACTATGGTATAACAATAAGAAGTTCCGACTTTGATCTTATGAGACTCCTAGTTTCGAGCTCAGATGCGGGCCGAAGAATATAAGCTTTTAGAGAAAAATGATTGTTTCGTATTTATACACTATTTAGCTTCGCCTACTTTGGTTCGATCAAATTGTTTTTTATTTTAAATATTTAAAGACTCAATTTGAGATTGCCAACAAAATGCATTGAGAGAGAGAGAGAGAGGTGAGAAAGCACAACGAAAGAAAATATTTTATTTGTTTAGCACAAGTTGACTTGTCGTGTAGATCACAACTGATTCAAGTAAAATACGATTTTTATTTTTTTTGCTGAAAAATAGAAAAACTTATTTTCAATTCTAGCTCTTTTTAATCCAATAGCATTGGTCAACTCTCAAAACCAAACATGCACAAAGTAGTTTCATCCGGAAATAAAAATAGGGAAACACTTTAAACAACAAATCATCTTAGTTTTGATTTGTTTTGGAGTTTGACAATTTTTTTTTTAAGAGAACAAAGCTATCCGCTACGTTCATTTTTTAAAAATAAACTCAGTTAAAGATATAAAACAACTACGATTTAAACTTAAAATTGCAGGTACCAAATATAAAGCCTTTAGTGAACTATATATGATCGGTAAATTTGCAAAATAAGAGTAATATATAAACAAGATATTTTTTTTAAAAAAAAGACTAATAAGCTTTTTGTTATAAACAAATAGAATCCAAATTCCTTTGTCATGCCATTTTGCATCCATTAACAAGGAGAGAATATATTGGAGAGACCAATTAATAATATTGTACTATATATGTATATATCTTTTTAATTTAGAATTTTTAGGCGTGAGCATTGTATGTACTCGCACTACAATAAAAATGGTCTATAGTGATACTTTTAAATATAGGTATATGTCAAAAAAGTGCTGCTAGCTAAAATTACCGACACTTTTAAAAAGTGTTGCTATATGTGGGGTCGCTAGGTATATAGTGACAGTTAAAGAGTGTCGCTATAACCTAAAAGAGCGCTACTAATTTACCAACACTTATTTAAGCATTTAGCAACCGCCAAAATTCTATCTCGTTGGCTGCGGTGGCGGAGGAGGACGACAGGAAAGGCTCTTCGTTTAAAATTTCAGTGGATTGAGTAAAGAGAGAAGAAAAGATGGTAATTGATTTTTCTTTTTTTTTTCTTTTCTATTTGTAATCGGGCCAAAGGGACTAGGTGTGGCGGGTTGAGTAGAGTAATCTTTTATTTTTGGTTGGATTGGACTTTATATTTAGACATTAGTAGATATTTTTTAAAATTTTAAAATAAATAGGACACTTACTCAAAAGTGTCATAAACATATATTTTTATAATCTAATTCTGTTGTAGTGTCGTACGTGTTGTGTTCCTGGTTTTGGAATGAACATGAAACCTACGGACGAAAAAGAGTGGAGAAAAGGTTTTGGGCTAATTAAAAGATGCACGTGAAATGGTTCTATTTAAAAGTGCACAAAGCTTTTCTAAAGCAAATTACTGGGAAAATAGTAGACATCTATGATGGCTCTGCATAAAGGATTCAAGCTCAAAAGTAAAAAAAAAAAGGAAAAAAAAAGGGCAAGAATGTGGAATCCTCATCGAAATGTGTAATTAATCTTAAGCCACATCATGTGTATCGTTCTAATAGTTTCACATTGCAAGCGGTTAGAATATTTTTAAACATTTTTGTACTTTTGAGCTTGAATCCTATAGTACTTTTTTTCTTTTTTTTTATTTAATTCAAATTTGCCTTCTGGATATGTAAATAATTCTTGAGTCCGAATATGAAAGATGGCGTTAAATATAAAATAAAACATTAAAACATTGTTCTCAAGTAAGTAACAAGATTACTTGCAATCAGTAATATAAAATATCCACCCCTCTCCTCATAATATTTTATGAGTAATTCAACATTGTTAGTGATTACATGTGGAATGACTTTTTCTGCAGGATTCCTAATAATTTTGACTGAATGGGACGAACCAAATGCACCCTAACTGGTACAAGAGATCTCAAAGCATGCTATGTTCTCAACAGAAGCTGAGGATGCAAATGGATCTAGATTGGTGGAGCTCCCGTCCGGAATTTGCTCCAAATCCGTGAAGGAAATAGAGTTAGAGGCGGGAGACCTTTTCATCTCTTGATCTGTTCCGATCTATCAAAAATTTACTAAAAATCCGCTCATATTCCAATTGCCTCCTAAATGGAGCGGTAAATAGAAGCATAAAAATAGGAATAAAAATAGCTCATCCTTGTTAGGATTTGGTTAGATTTGTAGTTAAATCATATTTGGATAAGAATTAATATTTAAATCTGTTTGAGATAAATTAAGATTTAAATATTAATTAGAGGATAAACCTAACTAGATTAGGATTAATATTTAAATCTATTAGAGATTGATTAAGATAGATTTAGATATTAATTAAAGTATGAATCCTAAATATATTAGGATTGGGGTACGTTTTAAGTTGAGCATTATAAATAGGCATTGTGGCTCTCCTTTTTGAAAGTAGTACCGCTGGACTCGTACCAGAGAAAGAAAAAGAGAGAGAGAGTTATTTTAGTGCACCTTGTGCACGGGTGCACGCGGAGAGGTCTTCTTTGTGGGTTTATAGAAGACGAGAGAATGGTATAAGAGATTCAAGAAAGAGGGCTCGGATTATAGCTATTCTGTGCACAAAAGAAGTTAGGTGTAATCTTCTCTTATTTAATGAATCTTATTTTACCTGCATATTTTTTTTCTTTTATGATTGTATCAACTTTTGCTGAGGAGACGGGTTTATGGTAAAAACCCGATTCGACACTTCCGTTGCGGATTCCCAACAATCGATACCGGATCCACAGCAGTCGGTATCGGAGCGGGTTGCGGATTCACGATATCCGGTAACGGGGCGAGTACCGGAATTAACAACAATCTTGAAGTTCCCCGTCTGGGGGGGGGGGGGGGCATCACTGACCGAAGCTTCTTGCATCTCTACAACAATAGAAGTACTAAGTGTTATTGTTATTTCATCCCTATTTTGAATTTGAATTTGAATTGAATGGCAATGGACACATTGAATCATCAATTGTGAAAATACAGACAACGGCCAACAAGGATCACGATAGATCTGTGAAAGATAAAAAGCAATTAACAAAGTCAATTCATGATTTGATGCTCACTATTGTCAATACTCATCATCAGAATCCAATCTTGAACATGCGAATACATGATCCCTTTTTTCAAGCATGATCAGTTAGCATTTTGTCCTAATAGGATTCCATTATTAGTTAATTGGTATTATTGAAGTATGGAGCCAGAAACTAATTAGGCAATAGCTAAGTTAGGCGTTTTATAGGGCTTATTTCGATATAAAATAACTTCTGTTGTATACGAAAAATTTTCTTATCGTATCATTACTTAGCTAGAGGGGTTCGCAAGTGGCAAGGCCTTGGTGTGATAATTCGAGGTCCCAAGTTTAATTCTAGTTTTATTTACATTTCCAGCTAAGTTTATATTCTAATAAACGAAAGCCGAGAATAGCAGTGTTACCGTATATCTCAAAAAGAAAGACTTTAATAATTTCTATTGAATGTCATGAGTAGAGATTGTATACATGTGATATTTAGATATTAGTTATATATATATATATAAATATATAAGAAGAGAGGAAGATGAGAGAGAGAGTTGATCTAGGATACTTTTATCAAGTAATCATCCCATGTTTGCTATCGAACGTTTTTAGCCATTGGATCTACTTTTGAATTAACAAATAGCCTTGGATCAACACTATTCAACCTACACACCTACCACCACCACCACCATCATTACTCAATCCTTACATTCCATCAAGTGGCTAAAAACCAGCAGTATCACTTTGGTAGATACTTGTAAAAGTATCTAGGCCTACTCTCTATATAATTATATATATAGTAATTAGGCTGGAATACATTAATAGTTAAACGCTCTTTTTGCTATCAATAGTTTTTAAACCTGATGAAAAAATTGTTAAGGATAATATTTAGTCGGTTAAGTTAGTGCCCACTGGGTTTAAGTATTTAATCCTGAATTGGTTAGAAATAATGAAAAGAAGTTGATCAAAGGCTAAAAAATTGGTAGCAACAATGGATATTTGCTACCTATAGATAGCCCAGTCCTAACTTATATAATATATATATATGATATATATATTATATATATATATATATTATAGATTATATATATATAATTATATATAGTAGATAATGTAATGTAAAAGTATCACAATGATTATTGTGTGTTTTTAGTCCTTGGATGGAAGATGTAAGGTGTGAGATGATGGTGTTAGGTTGGTGACGGTGAATATGTTTGATCTAAAGGCTATTAGTAATCAAAAGTAGATCTCCAATGTTAAAAATAACAAGTTCCTTTGGGTGATACTTGTAAAGTAATTCTAGTCCTCACTCATATAATATATTAATATACATATATTATATATATATATTTTATATATATCTTTTCAAACTATTAACCATAAAATTAACTGAGTAATATAAAGTGATATGCCAAAAAGATAAACGAGCCTTTACTTTGGGGACGAAAAAGATTAAGCAATTACATTTACAAATAAACATGCTTTTAATAAAAACAAAAAAAGATTAAAAGACATGCACTACTATATGAACTATATAATACATTTGCCTAATGATTAATCAACCAAAAAGAGAATTAAAGGCGTTAATATTGAAGCGCATGCCAAACAATAAAGATTCGATCTTCTGTCATATAAATTTTAGGATCAATTTCGTCCCCCCTCGCGTTTATACCTTCACTATTAAACGTCTACCAGCAATGTTGGGCCTTTTTGCTATTAGGGAACTATTATTATTTTATCCTTACCTTCCATAATTATTACCTATGTCTCGCATGATCCGTCTTTTTCTACTGTTGTTATGTTTCCTCGTATATTGTAAACTTCTCTGTTTTTTTCTATCGTCCGGGCGCTCTCCCGTTTTAATCAAGTACATATAGTTTACAACCACGTCGCGAGCGACAGTTAGATACTCTATTCTGCATATCTATTCCAAAACCATATCAAGATTAGGTCAGTTAGTCCTTTATCACATCCTTATTTTAGTCGCGAAAGAAGTTGTAATAATTTCTATTGAATGTCATGAGTTAGAGATTGTAATGATATGTGATATTTGAATCATAGTTTATATATATATATAATATATAAGAGAGAGAGGAAGAGAGAGAGAGAGTTGATCTAGAGATACTTTTACAAGTATCATCCCATGTTGCTATCCGAACGTTGTTAGCGCATTGGATCTACTTTTGATTAAAATAGCCTTGGATCAACACTATTCAACCTACCACCTACCCAACCACCACCTACCATCATCTCAATCCTTACTCTCTCATCAAGGCTAAAAACCAGAGTATCACTTTGGGTAGAACTTGTAAAGTATTCTAGCCTACTCTCTATATTAATTATATATATAGTAATTAGGCTGGAATACATTATAGTTAAAACGCTCTTTTGCCTAATCAATGTTTTTAAACCTTGGATGAAAAATTGTTAAGGATGCATATTAGTCGTTAGAGTTAGTGCTCCCACTGGGTTTAAGTATTAATCCAATGAGTTAGAAATAATGAAAAGAGTTGATCGCAAAGGCTAAAAATGGTTAGCAACAATGGATATTTGCTACACTAATAGATAGCCCAGTCCAATACTATATAATATAATATATGATATATATATATATATATATATATATTATATATATATATATATATATTATATATATAGAGTAATTGATGCAAAACTGTAAAGTATCACCAATGATACTTGTGTGTTTTTAGTCTTGGATGGAGAGATGTTAAGGTGTGAATGATGTGTTAGGTGGGTACGGGAATATTTGATACTAAAGCTATTAGTAATTCAAGAAGTGATCCCAATGTTAAAAATAACAAGTTCACTTTGGGTGATACTTGTAAATAATTCTAGTCCTCATCTCTATATATATATAATATAGATATATTATATATATAATATTTTATATATATCTTTTTTCAAATAATTAACCATAAAATTAACTGAGTAAATAAAGTGATATGCCAAAAAAGATAAAACGAGCTTTACTTTAGGGGACGGAAAAAGATTAAGCAATTAATTCTACAAATAACATGCTTTTAATAAAAACAAAAAAAGATTAACAATACATTGACACTACTATATGAATATATAATAATTTGCCTAATGATTATCAACCAAAAAGAGATAAAGGTTAATATTGAAGCGATGCCAAAACAATAAAGATTCGATCTTTGTCATATAAATCTTTAGGATCAATTTCGTTAGCGAGGTCATTTTGAAAAGTGCTGTTTGAGAAAAAAAAAAAAAAAAAAAATTGTTCGAGAACCTAAATAATTTCTTTGAGAAAGTCCTCTCACGCAACATCTTCATTAAATCTACAACTAGATTTGTTTTCTTTTTAATATGAAAAATTAAAAGAAGAAATTTTCATTAAACCTTTTACTTTTTCAGAGTTAGAAACTCATTTTCTACGCAGTCCACCGAAAAGGTTATTTTTGTTGCTTAATCCTTAGGGGATGTTTGGTTTTTCGGACAAGATATTTTTCATAAAAAACTTTTTCTTTCATACTTTTTATTTTTTGAATAAAAAATTTGATAAAGCATATTATTTTTTCATGAAATCTAAAAAAATTTAAAATTTTCTTAGAGCCGAACGCAAAACAATATTTTTCAACCAGAAAATAATATTTGGGATATTTTACGGAAAAAGCAAAGCAAGTATCAAACACCACCTTAACTTCTTTTCTCACTTCATTGAGCGATCTCCATCACCCCTGCTACACCTCTCTCTCCTTACCTCTCTTATTACTGCTTACTTATTACTAGTTACTTTTTATTCCTTTCTTTTATTATCTCGTTCTTTTTTCTGTACCTTTTCTTTCTCGGAGACCGGAGTTGTTTCCACTATGTACGCTGAATTCATCTCACTTAATGAATAAAGCAGGTAGCTTGCTACCTATTTTCTTAAAAAAAAACTTCTTTTCTCACTTGAGCAGGGGCGGAGTCATTGAGGGGCCCACAATAGCCATGGACCCCCTAAACTTTTTAAAATTATATAAAAATTTTTTATAATAAAAATTAAAATATTATAAATTTTAATTTAAGGGGGCCAAAATTAATTTTTTTGATAAAATTTGTGTCTTAATTTTTTTTTAAACCTCTTGGTCCTTTTCCTTCAGCTTTTACAGTATATTGTCGCTATTATTGTTATTAATAGTTGAGCGGTGAATCCGACAAACTTTTTTCTTATTATCCGGGTCAAATATAAATCTTGGCCTCCCCCCTCCGCTCGAATCTTAATTTCTGGTTTCTTACCTGGGCCTTGAGAAGTAGAGACACGACACAGTAAATGCATGTTCACCCTCATCAATCCATTAATTAATGGTGTCCCACATGCTCATTGGACTTTCCCATGTTCATCAAATTTTTTTAAAAAAGTTGTGTTTGGCACTGACTCCTCTAATCATCTTTTTTGTTTTTTATTTTCTTTTTGCTCTCTCTTTTTTTCTTTGTTTTTTTAAACAACACACTATTTGTTTCATTTATTTATTTAAAAATAAACTTAGTAAAAAATATAAAACAACTATATTTCAAATTTAAGATATCTAAATCGATCATTAAGCTTTAAGTTAGTTACGTTACAAGCGATTAGTCTCCAAACTTACATATATAATTTATAGCCACTGTTATCCTTGCTTTGACTTTAACATAACATTTCCTCTTTCTCATTGCTCTCCCTCCATTTTCTCTCTTTCCCACCCTCCTCCTTTATTCTTTTTCTTTTTCTTTTTTCACCTTATTTTGTTACCTACCCATTTGTATACTATTGGTATAATTTACTACACATTTTACAAAAACTTCTTCTCCAATATAAAATCCCTACTTACCCAAAACTACCCAAAGTTACATATTTAGGTTCACATCCCAATATATATATATATATATATATTTTTACAATGTCTTAGAAGGTTAAAATAATATTTTTGGGTAGTTTTTTTCTCGTCCCTTATCTCAATTTGAAACGTTAGAAAAAGACAAACCATACGTGATACGACTAGTCAACTACTACGTTGACTTACTCTCATTACAAATGCAATAAAAGGAGCCAAAGTGATGTAAATAAGGCCAAAATGTACCTAAAAATCTTTGTCACATTTATATACACCCCCTTCAAATATACAAAATTGCATAAAAACCTTCATAAAGTTACTATTTCTATTTCATATTTAAAAACTTGGTTTATTTGCGAGCCATGTCTTTTGTCAACCATATCCATTTAAAAATCTTTTTGTGTCGATGCTTTTAATTTTTGTTAAATATATCTGATCAACCAAAAGTGCGAAATCAAATATATAATAGTAATATAAATTTAACTGAACCCATCAATTATTCTCCAACGAAAGTAGGATTAGAAGTTTTGAACTCACTAACTATTGCTATTGGGCTAGAAATAAATTATAAAAAAATATAAATATATTGTTATTTGTTAGCACAACTATATACATTATAATTTAATAAAATTAGTACAATATACTCGACATGTCATAACTTAATTACTCGCTCTTGAATCTCTCTTGAATCTCTTTGATCCAAATCGGAGCTTTAATTACAGTAGCGTATGGACATTTTTTGAGTTTAAATAAAAGAGTTAATTACCTACAGTTCTCTATAAATATATTGAATGATAAATATATTTCTATAAAGTCCAACCTTTTACTGTTATTTCTATAAAAGTTTAGTAATATTCATATTTGTCCCATTGTGTTTATTATTGTTAATAAATTATTTATTTTTTAATAGTAAATAAGTGAAATGTCAATTTTGTCATCATAAATATACTCCTCCAAAAGCCCCAAATATTATAATTGTGTAGAAACATCCTCCAAACAATTTTCAATTGTCATCTTCTTTTTCTTTAAAATTCAACCCAATTTATTATTGTCATACCCTCTTCTCCCACTTCTTTTCTCTTAAATATTTTCTTTTGAGCAAAATAAAAAAAAATCATAAAGGAAATTAAAATTTTTTAATAAAATGAAAAAAAAATAAAATAAATTAACAACGCATCATCAACCCAAAATACATCAAATTGATAAAAAATTTCTAATTAATTACAACAACCAAATTTTGGATTCTTAGTGCATAGCAATACCTCACCTTATTCTCCTCGGAAGAGGTGGGAGTATCGGAGGCCGATTCTTCGACGTTGGATGTGGGCGAAGCAACATGCATCGTGGACAAGTGGGATGTAAAAAACCCTAGCTACGGGATCGAAACTCAAAATAGCATAAAGGAGAGAGAGAAATAAGATTTTCTATTGCTAAAATTTTGATTGAAAGAAAAAGGTATAATATTGGAGGGGTAAAAAAATCAATTTACCTTACTAACTAACGAAGGTTAAGTGTTTTACCTACGGTCAACTATATTTGTCTGACGGATCCTAGCACCTAGCAGTAGAAATATATTTGACAACGTTAGGACTTTGCAGAGATAGGAATAACAAGTTGAACTTTATAGGTACTATTTGATTCGGGTATAAGTAAGAACTAGTTATTACAGGGATAGGTACAAGTATGGGAATAAGAAAAATAGCGTTTGGATGAAAATTGGATTATTCTCGGGGATAAAAAAAATAACGTTTGGATAGATAATATGAAATAAGAAAAATATTAGGTAGCTTTATATAGAAAATGGAGGTGTTGGTGGGGATAGTTATAACCGACTATTATAGATAACCGAGGACTACTGTTTTCAGGTAAAAAATTAATATTTGAGTATAAAGGGGGGGATAAGGGCCTATCCCTATCCCTATCCTCTAACCAAACACTGAATATATTTGCTATTCAATATTTTTACAAAAAATTTTATACAATTAATAAAAATAAAAAATAAAAAATTGCTACTTGTACACCCCATCCAAGGTGTATAAGTTACACTCCATCCGTCCAATGGGTAGGGGGTTACCTACCAAAACACCTCCTCTATTAGATGAATGAGATGTACGATGTGCACCCCCAAATCGACTGTGTACGTAGCATTGCTTAAAAAATTGTAGGAGCACGCGTGCAATTTCGCATCTTTGTTGGGATAACTCTGAAAAAAAAAAGAAAAAAAGGAACTCCTTAATTAGTCCCTGTCCTAGTGTGCAGCGGCTACTTGTTTCTCAACCCTCCTCCAGGTCCTTTTCACACTCGCTCGCGTTGAGAAGTAAAAGAAGAGAGAGAGAGGGGGTGGGGGCCCACCATCCTCTTCTTTCCCGCGTTGATTCCGGGTCATCCTTGTTCGCCCCTTCGCCGCAGATCTCCAGCGTCCTCCTCCCCCGCTCTCCCCCTTTTCCCCACACTCCCCCGCAAATCTCGCGCAAAACCCTAAATACGAAAAGATCGATCTCGGTAGAGAATAGCAAACGAGGAGGCGAAAAGGGGCCCCAAAAGATCCCACCTTTCGTCCCCACCCCTTCCCCATTTTTAGCTTCCCCCTTACCACAACCCACCCCGCTTCCTCTATTGAGCTCCTCCTCGGCGATGATGCCCTAGCGATCCGGAGATGGGCTGCGTCGCGTCGAAGAAGAAGGCGGTTTCCGTCACCCCCGCCGCGGTCGACTCCTCCGGCGCCCTCCGCGGCGGCGGCGGAGGCGGGCGCGGAGCGGAGCCGATCTCGGCTTCTTCGTCCTTCTCGTCGCGGCGGCGGAGGGGCGATCGCGATGAGGCGGAGAAGAAGGTGGGGGAGGAGGAGGAGGAAGGGGGCGGTCGCGGCGGCGGCGGCGGCGGCGGCGGCGATGCGGACGGGTCGCTGAGGGCGAGCCTGAGCGCGGCGAGCTCGCGGAGGCTGAGGCTGAGGAACCTCCATAGGTACCTGGAAGGGGAGCAGGTCGCCGCGGGGTGGCCCCCCTGGCTCAGCGCCGTGGCCGGGGAGGCCATTCATGGGTGGGTGCCCCTTAAAGCCGACTCCTTTGAGAAATTGGAGAAGGTAAATGGGGGTTTTCTAAGCTTATTAAACCCTAGATTATTATTATTATTTTTTGCTGCAATTGAGAAATAGTTTATAGCAATAGAAAGAAATTGTTGTCTTTTTGAAGCTTTACTCCCTCCTATGCTGGTTTATATGCTGAATTGGGCATTTCACTCTCACAATTACCTCAAATCCTCTGTGTCTTAGCATGGCAAGTAGCGTTGTTGAACTCTTTAGAGTGTCTCTTCACCCCAGTGTTTAATGTATCTCATTGTTGGACCAGAAACCCTTTGTGCATTAGCTGTTTCTTTATCTGGATTCTCACATCTGCAACATATATGTTTTTTAATTGTTTACGCAGCTCAGCAATTTGTGTTTTTTTATGTGATTCATAGAACTAAATTCTTAATTCTTTTTGGATGCTTATAGAATAGCCCATATGTTCACCTAAAGCATGAAAAAAAAAATCCTTCTATTTTCTTTGATTAGTTGGAGTAGTTGATAAATATATTTGGTCTGGGCTCACTTATTCAGGAAGGAACTAATATACAATGTATTTGTGTTGCTATCTCATCTTTCTACTGGTCATCTACTAACTACTACTATTTTGGCGGCTCTTATACTTAATGCAGCTTGCTGCCACTGTGATTTGTAATTGCTGCCGCTTAATTACAATATTTTACTCAATTTGTCATGCTAAGATTGACACCACAAGCCACTATTTGGGTAATATATTGGCAATTCAAAGGTTAGTCGCCGTTGGAGCTTAATGGCTCTTCCTGGTTTGATTTGAACATTACTTTAGGCAAAGATCATTTTTATGTTGCAAGTTATGCAACTGATATTGGTTGATTCTACAGTAGCAGCCTATTGTTCTAATGACAATAGAATAAGCCTTAACTGTCGATAACTGCCTACATCAGTGATGTGCCTGTGGCCTTAATTGTATATGCCATTATTCTATCTTTTGCGTAAGTAGCATTCTTTACATTATGCTTCAACTATTAGTAATTTTTTTGAGAATTTATTCAATATCGGCTCGAGTAGTTAATATTATTATGATTTCTTATATGCTTGTCTTCTGACTTAATTTTGTTCACTCTCGACTGCATGTGTGAAGATCGGACAAGGCACCTATAGCAGTGTGTTTAAAGCACGCGATCTCGACACAGGAAAGATTGTTGCCTTGAAGAAAGTGCGGTTTGATAATTTTGAGCCAGAGAGTGTTAGGTTTATGGCAAGGGAAATACAGATACTTAGAAGGCTTGACCATCTGAATGTTATGAAGCTGGAGGGGTTGATTACTTCTAGGTTATCATGCAGCTTATATCTCGTGTTTGAATATATGGAGCATGATCTTGCAGGACTGTCGTCTTCCCCTGACATCAAGTTCAGCGAGTCACAGGTTTGTTTATGTTCATTCACACTGCAAAATTACCTATTTCATACATTTCTGTGCAAAATTTTGAATTTTCATATATATGCCTTAAAAACTTAATTCCTTATACCATGCTATTCACAAAAATGGCCCTCTTGGAGAAAACTGGATGACCCCTGAACTTAAGCTAATGGTTTGTTCTAAAAAGCTCAACTTTTTTTTTTTTTTTTTGTCTAGGTGCAGAAATTCAGATGTTGCAAGATATACTTTGGATTGTTAGATAGTTTCTGAGAAGTGTATTCTTGCTAAATTCATTTATCGCAGGTAAAATGCTACATGCAACAGTTACTGTCAGGGCTTGAACACTGCCATTCGCGTGGTATTATTCATCGCGACATCAAGGGTGCGAATCTCCTAGTAAATAATGAAGGGGTTCTTAAAATGGGTGATTTTGGTCTTGCAAATTTCTTCGATTCTGAAAAAAAGCAACCCTTGACAAGCCGTGTTGTAACTCTATGGTATCGGCCACCTGAGCTTCTGCTAGGTTCGACTGATTATGAACCGTCTGTAGATTTGTGGAGTGTTGGCTGTGTTTTCGCGGAAATGTTTCTACAGAAGCCTATTTTGCAGGGAAGAACTGAGGTAATCTCCACAAAATTTCCTAATTTTGTCCTAAATAGTTATTTGTTACCCTACTTTATTATCTTTCATTCAGCTGCACAACTATTTTACTTTTAAAATTTCTATTTTGGGCCTCATTTGGTAATGATTATGTTTCTTTTTGCCTTTTTAAACTCAAATCCTCTGCAATCAAATGTGCTGGTAATGGAATTCTCTGTACTTATTATTGATGGTTAGCTTGCAATTTTATCTTTTTTGTCTTGAAAAAAAAAGTTACAATTGCGTTTTTTGTTGTCAAATAAGACACAGATTTATGGATTGCAAACAATTCAGCATTTGTTGGCACTCTCAATTTCATGGAATTTGAGCTAAAAAAAGGCATGTGTGTAACCAAACAAAGCCTTAGTCATATAAAGATCTAAAAATAAGCTATTTTTCCCTTACAGGTCGAACAATTACATAAGATATTTAAGCTTTGTGGTTCCCCCCCTGATGAGTACTGGAAGAAGTCGAAGTTACCTCATGCCACAATTTTCAAACCCCATCTTCCATATCAGAGTTGCCTTCGCGATACATTCAAAAGTATACCAGAAAGTGCTTTGAGTTTATTAGAAGTTTTTCTGGCTGTTGAACCTTATAAACGTGGAACTGCATCGGCTGCTCTCGCTTCAGAGGTTGGTCAAACATAAAACTGCTTTCATGATACTTCTACCTTGAATAATCTTATTTTGATGCTCTTTTATCTCTACATTCACCTGGCTCTGCGTCTTGTAAAAAGGTTCCTTTCAAATTGAAGGTTCCTGATGGTATTCTTTTCCTCAATTGTCTAAATCAAAATAAAAATTCAAATTTTCTTCACTTTTATCATGAAAATTTCCGAGCAATTTTTCCTAGCATTCATGCATTTGAAGTATTCAATTTGATGTAATCTGCTGTTACTTTTTGAAAAGATTGATTTCCCCTATTGTGTTGCACTCGATTTCGACGAATCCAAGTGATTTTGGGAAAATTTGTTGAAAACTTGCAACAAATATTTAGATCGTGCAAATTTACCCATTATAAAGTATCATTTATTCATATCCTTAAGAAGGTTAATCAGATTGATCCAATTGGTTGTTAACTTGGGTAAACTAGGTCTTCTCAAAATTCTAATCCTTAATGTTCTATGTTAAAGTGAAGCCATACTAAACATTTGTTTGTTCCGTATATGTTTTCACAGTATTTCAAGACAAAACCTTATGCATGTGAACTGTCGAGCATACCAAAATACCCTCCTAACAAGGAGATTGATGCAAAGATCCGCGAGGAATCATACAGGTGAGCAATAAAGAAATTTGTTTTTTTTTTCCACTTTCCCCTGTGCATTAAACTTAAACTTTTGAAGTTTCTGTTGGTCTAGAGCTTTTTGAAGTCGAATTTCTCTGCTATTTCAGGAACAGAGTCAGCAGCAAAAGGCGAGGAGCAGAAGCAACAAGAAGACCATCAAGACTATATAGAGCTTCACGAGAGCCAGGTGGACACGTAATGGCAGAGGGCCCAGAGGTAGTTCTTTTATGTTTTGTTTCAAAAATAGGTGTGAGTAGCTATGCATCAATTGAATTAACTAAATGCTAAGAACTTTTTTCTTTTCTTTTCTTTTCTTTTTTCCCCTCTCTTCTTCAGGTATCTCGAACCAACTCAAATGGGGTTGACAGAGGTGGCTTAAAGGAAGACCTTTCTAAGATAAATGGCGTTGCCAAACAAGTTGCAGATCCGAAACCAATACCAGCTAGTAAAGATGAAGATACACATATTAAGAACAACTCTCAGGATGAGGATATCTCTTTCTCAGGGCCTTTAATGGTTTCTTCTTCCAGCGGCTTCGCATGGGCGAGGAAACAAAGAGAAGAGCGTGCTAATGGTAAATCACACAGTAGATCTAATTCAAGAGGAGGCCATCTTTCAAATGGAATAACAGATCAGGGAAACAAACAGCAAGATAAAAACATGGTTGACTCAAAGGAACAGGCGAATGGAGATGTACATGAAGTTCGTGTTGATTCTAACTTATATGAGTCTCATAAGTTAAAGAAGCGAGCCATTCTGAAGAAGTGGACACAGTTGCAGCGGCCCGATTCGTTTGATTCATGTGACATGTTCCACTCTCAGGACTTATCGAATGCAATTTATCTGGGGGATACGATGTCTTCCAAAAATGGCATTTTGGTACTGGTTTGAACTATTCTAGTAGTTCCTTTTTTTTTGGCAAAGTAATCAGTACATAACTTAAAATGAAATTTTTTACGGTATCCAGGACCAAGGAGACAGAGTTGAGTTCTCGGGACCTTTGTTGTCTCAGTCACATAAGGTTGATGAGTTTCTACAGAAGCATGAGCGCCACGTCCGCCAAGCAGTTCGGAAATCGTGGTTCCGAAGAGGTAACTAAAGACACTTTCGAATAGTCAATTGGGTTCTGCATTTCACTCCAGTTACTCCTTTCTTGCAAATGTAGAATTGATTTAAAATGTAAAGAAAAAGCCTGATTTGCTTTAATACTTATCATCATTTTCCATCATTAAAGTGCTCGTTATCGCGAGTCTTCAATTGATATAATCATGTGTAGCAGTAGTTTCTTCTTCATTCGTGTTTTTGCTAGAGTACTCTTCCATAATATAGAACCTTTGAAGTTCTAGAAAAAGACCTCACATTTTGTTTAATTTTTATAGATTTAACATGTTCATCTTTATATTTTCTATGTTCATTAGATTACTTGATCTTACTTTTCACATTTCTTCTCAAGGAAATGTTCACTGGTTGTCGCTTGCTGATTTTTACAGTGGCAGGGAGAAAGCAAGCAAAGTAGAAAACAACGGCCATGCCGCTTTGTGGCCAAGCATAAGTCTCGAGGATATAGTGACTAATAATAACTTCTTCGAAACAAAGTGACAAAGAAGTAACATCCAGCTGCTATGAAAGATGAAACAAACTATTAGAGAGATTTTGCGAACTACCGCTGATGCCGCTAATCCAACCCCCCAAAAATGCCAAATATCTATTGCTTCTTGTATCTAAATGTTGCCACCTTCGTTTAATAGAGAACGTGAGCGAAAAGAATGTGGAGTTTTTGGAGATCTTTTGATATTGTATGTTCCTCGATGTTACAGAAAAGGAAATGCAGGTGCAGTGCTGCTAGTGGAGATCTGCTTATATCAGCCTCTAATCGGGTCGAATTTGTGTAAAGATTCTGTACATAAACTTTTATGCTTTTGTACTTCTAATTTATTATTAACTGGGGCATGATTCAAATTGATTAGTTGAGATCAGGGTATTCAATACTTAGTGGTTGCTGTTTGTGGTGTATGTGTGCTCCTGGATACTCTTGGAAAATTATGAAAAAGGAGTGTCTTTTTTGTAGTAATAGTTATACCATTCCAATCTGATCATATTCTGTGATATAAAATAACAAAGAGTTTAACTAGGAGTAATGTAGTAATCTTATATTACTATAGCATTTTTGAAATTATTTATTCTTGTACTTATGCTATGTAAAGATTCTTAATTAAATAGTATCATTCTCACATTAAATAAAATAACAGGGATAAAGAATATTTAGAGGAATGGGCAAAATGGTAAATTGACACCCTCGTGAGTCACGCATATATATATTTCCAGCTTGTGTAATTTGTATCATCCTGCTTAGGGTTTACAATAGGTCATTTTTAAATAGTAAACCTTTAATTTTAGTAACACTCTTCTACTGCTATTTCTTTTTATTTGAATTATTTTCCGTAAATGACTAAGTAACTTAAATATTAATAACACCCCCTTTAACAGCCCAACACCGATTGTTAATCCCAGAAAAAATAAATAAACAAGAAAGCAATTCCTATTACTAAAATCCCCAACAGCTAAATTCAGCAAAATCACAATGAAACTTAATAACTCTTCAATTTATTCGACGAAAATACTTCAAATCAAGATAAACAAAAATTTTAAAAATGTGTCAATCAAAACAATTAGGGCTTGTTTGGTTCAAGGGTGGAATTGGAATGGATAATGGAATGTGAATGAATTGGAATGGTAATTGGAATAGCCCACTCCCCCAAGACGTTTGGTTTATTTGTGGATTGGGAATTGGAATGAGTTATTCACATTTCATTGTTTGGTTCGTATAAACTAAAAAAATTATAGGATACTATAATACTAATTTTACTCTCAAATATAAATTTATATTATTTAAAATTTATGAAAAATATAATACTATTCTCTAATAAGCTTTCCAAAAAAAATATCAAATTTATTTTTAAAAACTTTTATTGATGTGGGTTAGGAATAGGGTTTTGAGAGAGGATAGGTTTTTTTTTTTTTTTGATGAGAAAGGGGTGAAGAGAAGGACGGTGAGATAGTCACATGGGCTTCGAGAACTTAGTGGGCTTCCGGAATGAAATCTCAATCCGGACTAGAAGACTGGAATCAAGTTGAAGGCTAATAGGCCATTCCCATTCCAGTCCGGAATAGAAATCCCAAACCGATTCATGCGAACCAAACAAAATTAACCAAATTTGATCAAACCGATTTCCATTCCATACCCAAAATGGATGAACCAAACAAGTCCTTAAAGTGTAAGAACCTATTTCAAAATCATCTATACTTGAGGGGTCTCCATACTTGTCTTCCAAAAAAAAAAATCTTTAAATTTAAATTATTTACCCCATATATTTATTTATTACCTTAAACCCACGCTGTTCACCCCGTCATTGTGTTTCTGATCAATCAAATCTCTAATAATTTTTTTTTTAAAAAAGGGACAATTGCTTGTATACCTCTGAAAAGTTTCCGACTTTCTGATTTATCCCTCGTAGAAGGCTATTATTGAAAATATCTTTTTTACGTTCCAACTTATTTCAAATATATCTCTAAAGCTAAATTCTATTAGTAATAGCTGTTATCTGTATAAAATTACTATTTTACCCTTTTAAATATACCCTTTCATCATCACCGACTTTTCTTATTTGCTCTTAAGTTAGGAGCATAAAAAGTATTTTGACTTTTGGTTTTTTCAAATATACTCCTCTACCATCACCAATATTTTTTATTTGCCCTTAAGTTAAGGGCAAAAGAGACATTTTGATTTTTTTTTTTTAACTCTAGTAGATATTTAACTCATGTTTAATCCAAAACGGATGGTAACTGCAGGAGTATTTTGGAATAACGGAGGAACGTATGAGAGGTATATTGAAATGAAAAAAAAGTATGGATAAATAAAATATTTTCAAAGTTTTGTGGGGTATATAGGAAATTATTCCTAAAAAAAAAAAAAAAGAAGAAAAAAGTATGAGGCAATGAATAAGAACTCAAAAGGATAGGAAATTATTCTGAAATGTGACACTGCTGTCACATTTCAGAATATTTCCATGCAAACCGGGTCTTCTTCAACCCCTGCACGTAGTTTTCCGTCCATCACTCTACATGGCCATGACAACCCAGTTCCACCAGGTCCAATTCCACCACCACCCTCATCTCTTTCTCTCTCCAATACACAAAATAATAAGAGAGAGATATAGAGAGAGGGAGAAGCAGCTCATAAGAAATTCTATGCACACTTTGCGGGCAATGCGAATTCGTCGTTCGGCGTAGCAGCACGATCGTGGTCGAGGTTGATTGGAGAAGCACGCCCAGAGAGGCCGAAAAAATGGCACTCCTGAGGAGGCTTTTCGCGCGGAAGGCCCTCGACGGGTTGCTGCAGATCTCAGACCGGCTATACCGTAAACCGCACCTTCATCTTCTTTCTCAACCTCTTCCTAACTCTACATAGCAAATGTTTTGCTTTTTTTTTTTTTTTTTTTTTTTTTTGGAAAAATTGTTGACTTCATCTGTTATTTTTAATTTATTTATTTGGTTTTTCCCTCCTTTTGGTGATTAGTGTGATTTTAGCACTATGAATATAACAACTAGTTAATCATTAGGAACTGTTTTCGATTTCTTGATAATTACTTACAGCAGGATCCAAGTGTTCTCATTGTGATCTTTATTTCTATTTTAGCATGTTATGCACATGAAATAATAAACGTGATAACACTTAGGGAGAAAGGTATTTTAAGATGAAATGAGAAGCAAAAGCACAAAATAAATTTCAAAAAAATGGGAAAGAGTTTTTCTTTATTCAGATCACCTAAGTTTTTCTAAACTAAAATTATAAATTATGCAATGAGACATAAATCACCTCCAAATTCCCTTCGGATTCATTATAAAATTAAAAAAATTGAACTCATTTAACTCACCAGATCCTAGTATAGTAAGCTTTATATGGACACCTTTTATACATACAACAAGCATTTCACAAAAAAAAAAGGACAAAACCTTCGATAACTGAAACTTTAATTATAAAATATTATATGATTCTTTTATTAAATGCTACATTAAATCTATGATGTTCTTGTTCTCAGTCTTCAAATGTTGCTTAAACACCAAAACAATGGGAGAAGATGAGTGCAGGGATTACATGACCAGCATCATTATCCAACTGAGGAATTGCTACCCAAATTCCTCATTCATGGTGCTCAACTTAATGGAAGGAGATAGGAGAATCCAAATATTGGATATCCTATCCCAATACAATGTAAAAATCGTCGACTATCCCCGCCAATACGAAGGGTGGCCTATTCTTCCGCTCGAGACAATCCACCACTTCTTAAGAACAAGTGACAACTGGCTTTCTTCAGAGGGTGAGCGCGACATGCTTCTACTGCACTGCGAGAGACACGGGTGGCCCGTGCTCGCGTTCATGCTCGCCAGTTTGCTACTTTACAGACAAGTATACATATCGGAGGAGCGGACGTTGGAAATGGCTTATAGACAAGCACCAAAAGAGCTTCTCCGTGTAGATTCTCCCTTGAATCCGCACCCTTCATATCTGAGATATCTACAGTATGTCCCAAAGCTACACAGTGTATCTGATTGGCCTTTGAAAGATTCACCCTTCGTCTTAGAATGCCTCATTCTTAGATCAATCCCTAATTTTGATGGTAAAGGGGGGTGTAGACCGATGGTTCGTATACACGGTGAAGACCCCTCGACGCAAAAGGATAGAACTTCGAAGATTCTCTTCTCGACCCCTAAGGTTAAGAAACAACTTAAGTATTATGGACAGGTAATTCTTGCTTCTATCGAGCATAGATAATTGTATATTGTGCTCTCAAATTGTGGGTCTTTCATTGTCGGAATTTTGTTAAATGCAGGCGGAAAGTACAGTAATACTGATGAACACCAATTGTAACGTTCGAGGGGACGTGGTTATCGAGTGCATCCATGTAGATAAGGATTTGGAACGCGATGAACTGATGCTCAGATTCATGTTCAACACTGCTTTTGTCCAATCTAATATAATGATCCTGAGTACCGACGAGATTGATATTGCATGGAGAGGCAAGGATCAGTTCCCAGAGGATTTCAAGATTGAGGTAAGATCAGCTAATTCCCTGGTAATTTACACCACGGGTCCCCAACAGTTTTACGAGGTTTCAATTGTTAAAATTGGATCCCTAACTTCGCATCGCATTATAATCACACCATTTTCATTGAATTCTTAGGTTAAATTTGATAGTGAGTACCCCAACTGAGTGGCTTTTGAGGACCAAGCTAAAACTACACTAAAAGACTCAGGGCTCCCTGTGCAACTCACCGTCAATTTCTACCACACTTCAATGTACATTTCTCTTTTATAAAATGGGCTGAATGTTCATATTATTAATTCCCCAATTAGGTATTCTTTTCGGAGCTTGACACCTCCGAATCCGACTCTGATGCAAGTGAATCAGCCGGCGACGACAACGCGGTCGGCAGCTCCTCTGCGGAGACACACGAAGAGTTCTTCGACACAGAAGAGACCGCCACCGCTAGCTTCAGAACAGTAGAATCTCAACCAAACACTAGCACTAATAGGCCTCAAACTGAAACTAATCCGCAGGATCCTAAAGCGAACTCTGAAGCCAACATCTACGAGGTGGAGAATGAAACCGATTACTCAGACACCAAAACCCTCAGTGAGGAGAAACTAAGAGGTAATGTAAATGATGATCGTCCTAAATCTGATACCTATGTAGTTGAAAAGGCAAGGTCAGAGACTACAATACTAAATGACACACAGAATCAAGCAATTACGAAGAAGTCAATGCCAAGTTCTAAGAAGCAGAGCAACATCATAGCGCCGATTCCAGTAACAGCTAAGAGAAAGATTAGGAAGCAAGAAACCCTAATTGAGCAAACGAAGCTAAGTACGAAGGGTTCGAAGATCGTACCTAAGAGTCGTAGCGATGAGGTGAGCTCACCGGTGAAGACGCCGACTCATCGCAGAGATCGGCCTCGTCCACCGACATCGGCGCCGACTCCTTCTTCTTCGGTGGGATCTGCGAGGTCTAGTACTCCTCCGGTACCTTCACCTCCTATTAGGGCTCTGCGAACGAGCAAAGAGGTGGCTCCGGCCAACGGCGACCGTAGATCGAGCCCGATGCGGAGGTCTCCGCCATCGGATGCTGCGTCTCCTAGGGCTTCTTCGTCGTCGCCGAGTAGGAGGAGCGGATTCGCCCCCTCGGCGCCTCCGCCGCCCCGCTCGAAGCTGAGCAGCGGCGGCGCGCTCCCATCCTCGCCGCGCGTCGGCCGATCGGCGGCGCCGACGCGCGGCGGCGCTCCGCCGCGAGAGGCGTCGTCTCCGAGGGCGACGGCGGCGAGCGGTCGGCTAGAGTTACGAGAAGCTTCGAGAAGCTTCTCGATCGGTTCGCTGAATGGGCCAAAAGGGCATCATGGGCCGCCTCGGAAGGGCCGGGACTCGGGGCTACTAATTTGAATTCAAATTGCAAGTGTATGTACAAATTTATAAATTTGTGACTTTACACCATCTTTGCTACTGCATACTCTACTTCTTTCATTTTTTTTTTTTTTTAAAAAGCCGATAAATAAATTCCGAGTTTTGATGCTTGAAAAAATGCAGATTTGTGTATGGCATAAGCTTTTCCTTCTTTTCTTTTTTTTTTTTTTTTTTGTAAGGTTTTGCGTTTGGTGT